>NC_056727.1:703115179-703415179 GCF_019279795.1 Protopterus annectens | reverse complement strand
GTCTTCTTTGTTACAATATTCACTACTTTAAGTATGGTTGCTTTAGACTTTGATTTCCATTTTTTAGCAATTGCTTTTTGGCAGACACCAAAAATAAACTTAACAAAGCCTTAATATGTCTAGGCAATTCAGCTGCTGTATTTTATTTATTTATTTATTTTATTTTACATTTGTTGACTGGGCTAGTCCAACTGGATATATGTCCATTTTCAGTAGAGGCCCGTGGAGAAAAGCTCCACAAAACACAGTATTATTTATATTATGTGACATTTTGCAAATGCAGGTACATTACAGATTTTTGCCATTCATTACATTTCATTGCATTTCTGCTTACAGAAATATATATATAGTACATATCAGCAACGGTTAGCCATACAAAGATATCTCTAATAACATTATTTTAAATATAAAAGCACACTCTCTTTATAGTTAGCAGAAAAGTAACTAGCTTATACAGGTATGGTGATTAGTACCCAGAGATTAGTGAAGTAGTTAGTCAGGGTTAGCACAAGGACATAACCACTGTGACTTAAGGTATGGTTTCAGTCTGCTTTTAAATAGTGTTATTGAGAAAAGGGAGGTTAGGTCACTGGGGAGGGAGTTCCAGGTTTTACCCACAGTATTAGAGAATTTAGTCACTGGCCATACTGTTAGTTTTACCTATTTCAACAAGTAGTTTATTTGATGAGCGTAGGGTCTTGAGGTTATTATAGGGGGTGACAAAGTCTGTAAGTATTGATGTGTTAGTAGGTTGATAAAGGATCGTGTGGGCAACTGTTAATTGGTTAAATAGTAGTAGATTTGGTAACTGTGTCCCAGCTCAAAAAAAAAAAAAAAATGTTCTTAGTTACGCTCATTTGCTCACCCAGTATTCCTGACAGAGCACTCTGTAGGGAAATTTTTTTTTTTTTTTTTTAGTGCTAACTCATTACACTCCAAAAACATATCTTCCAGGTGAAGGAGAAGATTTTTCAGATAATACAGGAGTATGGGCTATGTTAGGTGATAATAAAGAAATCATAAAATGGCAAATTAATATAACGGTTAACAGGGGATGTAAGTAAAAAGAAAGAAATGAAAGAGGAAGGTAGTAGGCTATGAAAGGAACATATGACAATGAAACATTTATAAAAACTGGACAAAATGATGAGTAGTGTTTAAAGAGAAATATAAAAATACTTTTTGGGAAATACAAGGGTAGAAAAGTACAGTGGGAGATGAAAATGGGATGAAAGATGTTGGGGATTATAGGGTTGACAGAAAAATACATAAAGTATTAAAGGAGTGTTATACTTTGGTTGAAGGTTGCAGTAAATGGATGGTTAAGAAAAAAAACAAAGATTGAAAAAGGGGTGAAATGGGGTGTCCAACAAGTATGTGTGGATATGTGCTATTGACGAATACAATAATACAAACATGTACTGGTGAAATGAGAGAAATAGGATGGGAAACGGAAAAAGATGCATTAATAATATTACCTGTGTGTCTTAACAATAACTAAATCATCTGCATGTGAAACCAAAATATAGTAGGGATGAGGGAAGCTGTGACAAGGATGGAAAGGGGGTTAAGTAAAGCCGGATTAAGGTTAAACAGCTCAAAAAAATAAATGATTTGGTACAATAATGAAGACAAATGGAATATATTTACTAGAAATGAGATAAACATATTAGAGACCAGGTTTGGTGAAAGCAGTAGAATACCAGAACAACAGGGGAGAGAAATTCTGGATGAAATAAAGTTAGTTATTTAGGAAAATTTTCTATTTATGGTTTAAAAAGATGGCATGTATGTTAAAATATATCTACAGAGGTGTGTGTGTGTGTGTATATATATATATATATATATATATATATATATATATATATATATATATATATATATGTGTGTGTGTGTGTGTGTTTCCTGGAAAAATAGAAAATTAAATTTGTAGGCATTTTTTTGCAGTTTTATTTGGTGATCAAGACTCTCAATGCAGTTATATTTCAGAAAAAAATTAAATATTGTATAATGCAGAGAAGTATTAAAATCAAGAAAAAGTGCAAATGGAAATATTTATGGAAGAATTAAATATACCCAGGTTAGAGGTAGGGCAAGCTCAACATATAACAGTTAAGATAGGAGGCGATGAGATAAAAATTATGACGTATAACCAATCTACAGGAAAGTCTCCAGAAATAGATGGTATTCCAGTAGAACTTTGGTAGTTAGGATGGAAGAAAGTGATAAAAATCTGAAAAGTTTTGTTTGACAGTATTTTTGAAGGAGGGGAGGCACCAACAACCTGGAAAAAAAACTGTGGTGGCTTTAATACCTAAAGATGGTAAAGGCCCATCTGATCCAGCTTGATATAGGGCCATTTCCATTATAAACCATAATTATAAAGTGTTTATGTCTAACAGCTAAAAGAATGGCAAAGGTGATGTCAAAATAGATTGATATTGACCAATGTCATTTTGTGGAAGGAAGGCAAACATTTGACAACATTAACAGAACAACAATGATCCAGAGGGCAGAAGAATGTAAGAAAATACTACTGTTACTTGTAGGTCTTAATGCAGAGAAAGCATTCAGCACAGAAAGCTAGGATTTTATGAGGAAGGCAATGGAAGCATTTGCATTGCCTAATACAATAATGTTAATTAGAAGGACAGATGAGGGATCTAAGGCAAAAGCCAAAGTGGGAGGGTTTATCTTTAACTTGTGTCTGAACTTTGGAACCAGGCAGGGATGTCCCATTGAAATATCCTGTGCTTCCTGACCCGGTCGGCAGCCTGCCTTTACAGCCCACTGTCCCAGTAACAGGGTCTCCTGCCTGAAAAGGACGCTACCCTGAGAACAGTACCCTTGTACACAAAGTCTCTGAAGTCCGACCAGCAAATTAATGAGGTTAATACCTTATGCTATACTATTGAAAATTACTATGAAGTGTATAATGCCGACCTGGGTCTAAAGCACCTTTTAGGCTATCCCCCATAGTTAACTGGTTCCCTCCATGCTGTATAAATGAACTAGTTTGCCCCAGTGTCTTATTACCTAACTCTAGCATAATTACCCTGAATACTGTGCTTTTACTCTACTTCCCCTCATATTTAGCCCTGAAAATTAGACCCTGCAGCTCAGAATATCCTGCAAGAGTATAAACTATAGCTATAACATAGTGCATAATTTGTAGCAAAAATACTGATTTAAACTTACAGCCAGAAGTTAGATTAACATAGTTCAACATATTTCTCCGTAGCCATACATACCAAAGCCTGGGAAATACCTGGAGTCAGTGTTAGCTCCCTAACTCCTCCCTAACTCACTATGTACACAAGGTTTCTAATACAGCTCCAGAAACCGCCATTTTTAAATATCCTGTTCTTCCTGACTCGGTTGGCAGCCTGCCTTTATAGCCTGGTATGTTATTTTTCTCCAAAATGTGCTTAAACATGTAAAACCTCTGAATTTCAGCTAATTCAAATTCAAACAGTGTGCATTGTACACGGACCTTTTTTAGCGCATTTCTGGCATATTAGATAGTAATTTTGTACACACTAGGGCACTGTAACAAAGCTCCATGTGTTTTAACTGCAAGTGTTACAGAGGTTTTCTTTGTATAAATTTACTGTAGTGACGTCTGCTGTGTTAGTTAATTTAGTTAGCCTACATCCGAACTGCTTACTGATTGCATAAACATATGCACAAGCACTGAAGCCCAATAAACTCTTCTTTAACTGGAACAAATATTCCTCAGTTTGTAGACAAAAACGTTCTTTATTGCTTTACCAGTAGTTTAAAAGATGCACGAACAGTTAATAAAACGAAACAGAAGTAAATCCAAATGCGAACCCAAGTAAATCAAGTGCTTTCACCCGTTACTGTGACGGGCTTTTTCAAGATGAACCACCTAGGCGACGATCTATTTGGAAGGAGTAAACACTCATACATCATAACAACCACGGGGCACGCAAACAATTTAAGAATACTGATAAGTATTTATCGGAACCCTAGTGGTTTTTTATTACCAGTGCTTACTTGATATGTAGTTTTAAATGATTGTGGCATAATATTAATGTTGAAAAAGTATTTTGTTTTAAGCGTATTTTATTATGCTCAGGAGTTGAAATACGCTCACCGTAAGCTTTAATTCAGAACACCGTGAAATTATGTTACTATAAGCAATTCAAGTAGTAAGCAAAGCTCTGTATTTTAAATTGGTGTAATTCACTTCGTGCTTGTTTTAATTGAATAATTGGTTTTAAAAGCTTGTATATAAGCATATGAAGTTCTCTAGGTGGTTCATCTTGAAAAAGCCCGTCACAGTAACGGGTGAAAGCGCTTGATTTACTTGGGTTCGCATTTGGATTTACTTCTGTTTCATTTTATTAACTGTTCGTGCATCTTTTAAACTACTGGTAAAGCAATAAAGAACGTTTTTGTCTACAAACTGAGGAATATTTGTTCCAGTTAAAGAAGAGTTTATTGGGCTTCAGTGCTTGTGCATACATTTTTCTTTGCTTTGTGGGACTTAGTTCGTTTTTACTTCGTTTGGTGTTGGTCATGGCAGAAGGCACTGAGGTTCCCGACTTCCAGGGAACACCGCTTATACTCAGCGATGCAGCAGATGATGTTCCAGTTACCAGATCTGAATTCCGGCAAGTAATTCATTTGATTACTCAACTATCCAATTCTATTAAGGACAGTAACACCAACTCCGGCAGCAGAATTGCTGCAAATCAGGAGCAAGAATTTGGCGCGAACAGGAATAATAATTCTTTTTTACGTGAATCACCTTCTTCTAATGTTTCAGAGCAGCAACCCGGCACTTCATACAGAAAGGACTTGACATCCCAGCAGCAACTGGTTAATCCTACAACGGAGAATACGCAGAAGTCATTTAATTTTGATGTTTGGTCTAACAAGCAGTTCGCTTTTTCTACAGGTACTGTGCACAGTAATGTTACAACTAGTAACAAAATAGACTCTGATTTTTCACAGTTTAGTGACAAATTGTATTCCTTTAAAGCAGCAAAACTAGAAATTGATTACCTACAAGAATGCATTAAAGTAAAAAGGGTACCCAGAGGTCTTCGGATTAATAAGTTTCCAAACAATGCAATTGCAGGCTCGGACCGTCATAAAGAGATTTCTGAGCTATCTGACTGTACGGGACTTGAAATGTTACATTTAATGGTAAAAGACTATGAAAAGAAAGCGGACATTTTATTGGAAGAACTGAACATGATTAATGACTCTATTAACACTGACATTTCCTTTCCTAGAATCAAGAAAGACTACAATAATGTGTTTTATGAAGTGGATCAGTACTGTCTTAGAATTATGGAAAGAAAAGTTAAGAAATTGGAGAGAGATTTAAATGATTATAGGAATGGTATTGCTCAATGTTACACAACTAAACAAAATTGGTCTACTAGATATATGACTAGAAATGGAGGGCCCCCACCTTTTCAAAATCAAAATGGTGATACGCCATTGACTGAAACTTTAAGACGTAGTGAGCGTCTTGCCCAAAAGCATTCTAATAACAGCAATATGAATAACAACACCCCAAAAAATGATGATAATCAGGGTTTTCAATTTCCCCAACGCAGGCAAGGGAACAGAGCACAGTTCCAGAACCAGCAAGCGTGGGGGAAACAGCGCAGATGATGTTGTTGTATTCTAATAAGAACATTGTTTTTGATACACATCTCTCTCCATGTGTAACTGAAACTAAGAACAATTTTACTATTTTTAACTTTACAGAAAACCAAGTGAATAACACATATTTTGATTTATTCACAAAGGGCTTTCACTTTGTACCATCTAAAAGTTTAGATATTACAAAAACCATCTTAGAATTTAAATTATACACAAGACAGTTAAATTTGGACATCTTTTTTAAAGGTAAAAACTTACCAAAGGATCTGGTTAGCAGATCAAGTACTTTCAACCCACCCCTACACCCCGTTATAAAAATCTTTGAAGATTTGGTAGAAGCTGAAATAAGAAATTTACCTAAGAAGAGTGTTTCAGCATACAACTTACCTCAAAACTCTTTCACCCTTATTAAGCAGTTAAGGGATGAACAAATACGGGTAATGAAACCAGACAAAGGGGGTGGTGTTGTTTTAATGTATAAAAATGAATATGAGGAAACTATTTATAATATGCTTCAGGACACAGAACAGTACAGCACCCTTTCATTAAATGAATTAAATATTACATATGCTAGGATTAAACACACCTTATATGACATGTTACTACAAGGTGTTATTAACGAAAAACTTTACAACTACTTAATAGTTAATAAACCTCTTACACCAGTAATTTTTGGGATACCCAAGGTACACAAGGGGTTAAAACCACTTAAATTTAGACCTATAGTTGCGGGTGCAGGTAGCATCATAGAACCCCTAGGCAAATTTGTTGATTTAACACTTAAAAAGGTTATAACATCGATGCAACACATTTGTAAAGACTCATGGGAATTCCTAAAAAATATTAAAGAGAGTGACTTTTCTAAAGTGAACTTCCTAGTCACAATTGATGTAACAGAACTTTTTCCCAGCATCCCACATGATACCGGTATACACTGGTTTAATGAAATTTTAACTAAATTCTCGAATTTTAACAACAACATTATTAATTTATTATCAGATTTTATGGACATTATTTTGAATAATAATTTCATTTATTTTAATGGGGAATTTTTCAAGCAAAACAAAGGGGTTGCCATGGGCTCACCATGTGCCTCAGCATATGCAAATATTGTACTTTGCCATTGGGAAAATGAGTTTATATTTACATCACAGTGGAAAAATAATATCTTACACTACCAAAGATATTTGGATGATATATGTATTTTATGGGAAGGTAGTAAAATAAGCTTGGATGCTTTTCTGGTTTACATAAATGAGACTACTGATTTTCTAAAATTTACATTTAATATTAGTGAGAACCAGATGAATTACCTTGATGTGTTATTGTACAAAAACATGGAACTACAAAGATTTGAGTCTTCAATTTACAGAAAACCAACCTTCTCCAACACATATCTCCATTTTAGTAGCGCCCATCCTTTTTCCCAGAAAAAAGGCATTGTGAAAGGTCAATTCATCAGGGCTTCTAGAATGTGTAATACTGATAAGAAGTTTTCTGATGAAGCTCAAAAGTTGACAAAACTATTTCTTGAGAGAGGTTATCCTTTGACACTAATAGAGGAAATGCACCAAGAAGTTTTGTTAAGAAGAACTGACATATACAGTCCATTGTTGGGCACAGGTATAGAGCCAATTCCAACATCAAACACGACATCTGAAGTTGAATTGAATACCCCTTTTTCCCAAACCACTTTTAGTTGTACTTTTAATAATGACACTAGTAAAATAAAGAACATGGTTAGTAAATTTTGGCCTGTTTTAACTTCAAATGAAGATACTAAGAAGTGGATACCAGAAAGGCCAATTTTTGTAGATGCAAGAAATATTAATTTGAAAGATATGTTTGAAAAACAATTACCACCACAAGTTATTAACAGGGGTGGTAAGGTTGGAACATATAAATGTAACAGTTGCAAACAATGTTCCTCTATTATGGAAACCAATGTTTATTACATTAAATCAAGGAAATTTACCTTAAAGCCAACATGTTATTGCAACTGTGGCTCAAAGGGTGTTATCTATTTAGGAGTTTGTCAAGAATGTGACAGTTTCTATGTGGGCAAATCTGAAAGAACATTGCGTAAAAGAATTTACGAACATCTTTATGATATTCGGAAAAAGAAAGAGACAAACGCATTTGTTAAGCATCTCACTAACTGCCCTAAGATGACACCAAAATTTTTAGTCATTGAGCAGGTTCCTCTTAACCCCAGAGGGGGGGATTGGGAAACTTCCATAGAGTTTAAAGAACTGAATTGGCAGCTAAAACTAAATGCATCAAAACCCCCTGGACTCAATGAAGCTATTAGTATTACTAGTCTTCTTAAATTAAGGAGGGCAAAATTATAATTATGTTGAAGTTTTAAGAATTTGATGTGCACAAATATAGAACACTTTAACATTTGACTGTTAATAACAACTTTTTGGTTCATCTAAATAACGTGTAGAAAACATGACATGTTGTTTTACATGACCAGAAATATTATTGTTTACTTTTTAAGTAAATTGTCATCTATCATTAATATAATTGTACACTTTAGGGGCTATTTGTTTTCGAGCCCCCTTTTTTTGGGTGAGACCATTGTTCCAAACAAGACTATGTCAAATATGTTAACACAATTTGTCCTTACTATTCATAGTAATGGATATATTTTTAATATATTTTTAACATATTTATAATATAACATTTATATGCATATTTTTACATCTAAACAAAATCTTAAAATTAATATTACATTTAATATTATATTTAATAAATATTTAATATTATTTATTATTTATTATTTATTTAACAGATGTCCATAAAATTTAAGGTATTTTAATGTACTATATTTAAATATACAATTTTTATTGCTTTTACTCAATTCATCAATTTATCAATTTAATAAATTATAATTTCATTTAATATTGACAATTAAATAATAATAATTGATTTTTCAAGTGTATTAAATTTATAATTTAAGTAAGGTAATGTACTGTTACTAAATACCGTAGTCCTACATAAGCCTCGGTTTACACTTTTTGGTAATGAAGTATCCAAAAGTGTAATATTTAAAATATTTCTTATAAAATTGTCCAAGATTAGTAAAACATAAACTGTTGCACACATTTACACTTATATTATATTTGTAAATACATTGACAGCGACGATCTATTTGGAAGGAGTAAACACTCATACATCATAACAACCACGGGGCACGCAAACAATTTAAGAATACTGATAAGTATTTATTGGAACCCTAGTGGTTTTTTATTACCAGTGCTTACTTGATATGTAGTTTTAAATGATTGTGGCATAATATTAATGTTGAAAAAGTATTTTGTTTTAAGCGTATTTTATTATGCTCAGGAGTTGAAATACGCTCACCGTAAGCTTTAATTCAGAACACCGTGAAATGATGTTACTATAAGCAATTCAAGTAGTAAGCAAAGCTCTGTATTTTAAATTGGTGTAATTCACTTTGTGCTTGTTTTAATTGAATAATTGGTTTTAAAAGCTTGTATATAAGCATATGAAGTTCTCTAGGTGGTTCATCTTGAAAAAGCCCGTCACAGTAACGGGTGAAAGCGCTTGATTTACTTGGGTTCGCATTTGGATTTACTTCTGTTTCGTTTTATTAACTGTTCGTGCATCTTTTAAACTACTGGTAAAGCAATAAAGAACGTTTTTGTCTACAAACTGAGGAATATTTGTTCCAGTTAAAGAAGAGCTTATTGGGCTTCAGTGCTTGTGCATACATTTTTCTTTGCTTTGTGGGACTTAGTTCGTTTTTATTGCATAAACATAGCCTGATTTAGCTACTTGCTCATGTAAAATGTGTTTCTACATGTGAAACGAAGCAGTCATCTGTTATCCTGTACTTTTTTTACGCAATACAGGATCGGATAATGAAACAGCCTTGAGCACAGCATTGTTTAATCAGTTACTGCTTTATACTGTGCCAGTAATTATATTTATGCAGGTAGTGCTTCTGTTTATGCTAAAACCATTGTAGAATTGCTTATTTTCGACGTATGCACAGTACAGTATTAGATAAAGAAACAGCCTTGAGCGCAGGTTTGCACAATCACATACTGTATCATAATGTGCTCATACTTGTGTTTCTACAGGTAGTGCTTCTGTTTAAGGTAAAACAACTGTAGAATTGCATATTTTACTGCTTGCAGACCCATACATGTAAATTAAGCAGATACTGTCCCTCGTAGCTATAAGGGGCTCCTGATTTTACCATATATGTTAGAAGTCAAGTGAATGTGTACATGCCTGCTTGTTTGAAATTAAAGTGAATGCGAACATGCCTGCTTGCTTGGTGCTTAGTTATGTGTGGTAATAAGGTTCTCACTCCTACCACTTTTTGTTTCTAGGTAGACCCCCTCAAACTGCCCCAGTAACAGAGCCTCCTGCCTGAAACGGACGCTACCCTGACAACAGTACCCTTGTACACAAAGTCTCTGAAGTCCAACCAGCAAATTAATGAGGTTAATACCTTATGCTGTACTACTGAAAATTACTATGAAGTGTATAATGCCGACCTGGGTCTAAAGCACCTTTTAGGCTATCCCCCATAGTTAATTGGCTCCCTCCATGCTGTATAAATGAACTAGTTTGCCCCAGTGTCTTATTACCTAACTCCAGCATAATTACCCTGAATACTGTGCTTTTACTCTACTTCCCCTCATATTTAGCCCTGAAAATTAGACCCTGCAGCTCAGAATATCCTGCAAGAGTATAAACTACAGCTATAACATAGTGCATAATTTGTAGCAAAAATAAAACTGATTTAAACTTACAGCCAGAAGTTAGATTAACATAGTTCAACATATTTCCCTGTATCCATACATACCAAAGCCTGGGAAATACCTGGAGTCAGTGTTAGCTCCCTAACTCCTCCCTAACTCACTACGTACACAAGGTTTCTAATACAGCTCCAGAAACCGCCATTTTTAAACATCCTGTGCTTCCTGACCCGGTCGGCAACCTGCCTTTATAGCCTGGTATGTTATTTTTCTCCAAAATGTGCTTAAACATGTAAAACCTCTGAATTTCAGCTAATTCAACTGCAAACAGTGTGCATTGTACACGGACCTTTTTTAGCGCATTTCTGGCATATTAGATAGTAATTTTGTACACACTAGTGCACTGTAACAAAGCTCCATGTGTTTTAAATGCAAGTGTTACAGTGGTTTTCTTTGTATAAATTTACTGTAGTGATGTCTGCTGTGTTAGTTAATTTAGTTAGCCTACATCCGAACTGCTTACTGATTGCATAAACATAGCCTGATTTAGCTACTTGCTCATGTAAAAACGTGTTTCTACATGTGAAACGAAGCAGTCATCTGTTGTCCTGTACTTTTTTTTACACAATACAGGATCGGATAATGAAACAGCCTTGAGCACAGCATTGTTTAATCAGTTACTGCTTTATACTGTGCCAGTAATTATATTTATGCAGGTAGTGCTTCTGTTTATGCTAAAACCATTGTAGAATTGCTTATTTTCGACATTTGCACAGTACAGTATTAGATAAAGAAATAGCCTTGAGCGCAGGTTTGCACAATCACATACTGTATTATAATGTGCTCGTACTTGTGTTTCTACAGGTAGTGCTTCTGTTTAAGGTAAAACAACTGTAGAATTGCATATTTTACTGCTTGCAGATCCATACATGTAAATTAAGCAGATACTGTCCCTCATAGCTATAAGGGGCTCCTGATTTTACCATATATGTTAGAAGTCAAGTGAATGTGTACATGCCTGCTTGTTTGAAATTAAAGTGAATGCGAATATGCCTGCTTGCTTGGTGTTTAGTTATGTGTGGTAATAAGGTTCTCACTCCTACCACTTTTTGTTTCTAGGTAGACCCCCTCAAACTGTCCCAGTAACAGAGCCTCCTGCCTGAAAAGGACGCTACCCTGACAACAGTACCCTTGTACACAAAGTCTCTGAAGTCCAACCAGCAAATTAATGAGGTTAATAACTTATGCTGTACTACTGAAAATTACTATGAAGTGTATAATGCCGACCTGGGTCTAAAGCACCTTTTAGGCTATCCCCCATAGTTAATTGGCTCCCTCCATGCTGTATAAATGAACTAGTTTGCCCCAGTGTCTTATTACCTAACTCTAGTATAATTACTCTGAATACTGTGCTTTTACTTTACTTCCCTTCAAAATTTTGCCCTGAAAATTAGACCCTGCAGCTCAGAATATCCTGCAAGAGTATAAAATACAGCTATAACATAGTGCATAATTTGTAGCAAAAATAAAACTGATTTAAACTTACAGCCAGAAGTTAGATTAACATAGTTCAACATATTTCCCTGTATCCATATATACCAAAGCCTGGGAAATAGCTGGAGTCAGTGTTAGCCCCGCTCCACTCCCCTCCCTGCCCCCAATTGCTACCCGCCCCCACTACTGCTAAATTTAAACTAAACTGACCACTCCCCTCTAGCTAAGTACCAATAAGAGCCCAGTACATCTCTGAACTGCCCTCCCCCTTGACCCATTTCCTTCTATCCCATACCGCCACACCCTGTAAATGCAATTAACTATCAAAATTGGCCCAACCCCCTAACAAAATGCAGACAAGTAAAAAAATACTAATTACCCAACTGCCTATATTATTTCTATTTTACCATCTTACTGCTTACGAACAAGAACTTGACCATAGTATTCACTATCCAAATGGTCAAACAGCCACCCACAATGTCGCACATAACACCAATTACTTTACCATCCCCAAGCCCCAACACACCAAATCTACCACCGTCAACAAAATACCATCCCTGTAGAGCCACAAAACTTAAACCCAAAGACAAAGACTATATAAAACTTATAAATAAACTCCTAAAGCTAAGAGTATTTTGTCACTATAACCTTATAATACATGGAGACATTCATCCCAACCCCGGCCCATCCACCCTGGCCCACCCAAACCCAATAACCTTAACTCCCCTACCACAATCCCCACAGTCATGCTACCACTTTCTACTTCCACTAGTTCCCTCCTAGCATTTCACCTGAATATTAGAAGTATTAACAATAAGATTCACAACCTACATACCCTCCTAGCAACCCACTCCCCAGACATTATGTGCCTTATGGAAACCTGGCTAAAACCTACTACTACCGACAATGAGATATTACCTCCTGGATACAATATTCACCGGTTAGACCGCACTACAAAGAAAGGAGGTGGGATAGCAGTCCTATACAAAAATACTCTAAATGTTAATAGAGAAGCTATTCAACCACCTCAATTCAATAATACAGAACTCCTCATAACCAAACTACAGATCAATCATAATAAATGCTTGACCATCGTCTGTGCATATATTCCGACAGGCAACAACTTAAATACTCTGAAGGATATCCTTCACTGATTAGCCAATACCTATCCCCAAGAAACAATTGTTCTTGGTGACTTCAACACCGACTGGTACCCCTGCTCCTCCGAACCACCCCACACCCCAATAAACTTATCTGGGTTTAAACAGACCATAACCTCTCCCACCAGGATAAACAAACCGACCAACAGGGAAAGCATCCTAGACTGGATCCTAGTTAATAACCAATCGCAACAATACACAGCTGGCACTCTCCCTGATGACCTTAGTGACCATCTACTAACCTATATCGTTAAACATAAGGCAGGAAACCCCCACCAGACTAAATATAAAACACTTAGAAATAGGAAAAACTTTGCTGTTCCAACTTTCCTAAATGAACTAAAAGCAGTTGACTAGTCAAAACTAAAAAAATCTACCACTAGAAGAGGCTATAGCTTGCTTTAACACTAAATTCCTAAGCATACTTGATTCCCATGCTCCAGCAAGTACGATAAAATCTAGATCTAATACAGCCCCATGGCTCACAAAGGATACCAAATCTAAAATCAAAACTAGGAACAAAGCCTGGGCCAACTGGAGATCAACTAAAGACCCACTTGTCCATTTAAAATATCGTCAACTCAGAAACGATACTAAAAAATCTGTTTTACTAGACAAAAAAAGCTTTTACCAAAATCTCTTACAAAAACACCAAGACCACCCTCAAAAGTTCTGGGCATGGCTAAATCAACTTCTACATCCAGGTCATTCTACCACCCCAACCCCAGCCAATCACACCCATAGCTCCCCTGAGACCATAGCCGCTGCTTATAATAACTTTTTCACTGAAACAATACAATCCCTAGCAAATCAACTAATCCCCTAACCTACCCACCAATCACCCCCAAATTAGCTTCCAAAAGGTATCCACTAGTTTTATTAAAACACTTATAAATAAACTAAAACCTACCACCCTCGCTGCTGACCTCCTCCCTGCAGAATACCTACAAATAGCGGCAGATGCCATTGCATATCCCATATCTATCCTAGTCAACAGAACCTTATCCGAAAGCGCTATCCCCTCCCTCTGGAAAATATCCCACGTCATCACACTCCACAAAGGTGGAAGTTCTACAGACATATCCAACTATAGACTCATTGCCATTCTTTACCCCCTAGCCAAAATAATGGAGAAATGTGTACACAAGCAACTAGTGCAATACCTTATACAGAATAACTTACTATCTAACTCCCAGCATGGCTTCAGGCCAAACCATAGCACCACCTCAGCCCTCCTTTCCTTTAGTAACACCATAAACCAAAATAGGAATAACAATAGGCCATCTTCCGCCCTCTTTCTTGACCTATCAAAAGCCTTCGACATGGTCAACCATGAACTTCTCATTATCTCTCTCAAATCTATTTTTCTCAATAAGCACGCAATCCAGTGGTTCCAGTCCTACCTGACTGGTAGACAACAGGCAGTATTATGGCAGGGCAAACTCTCCAGCCAGCTACCTCTCACACTTGGTGTCCCTCAAGGCTCCATACTGGGCCCACTACTCTTCTCTATTTTTATTAACAACCTTCATACTGCTATCCCTAAAGCAACCTGCATTCAATATGCAAATGATTCCACTCTGATCTACTCAGCTACCTCCTCATCCGAACTGCAAGCCCTAACCCAAAATACATTCAACAGTATTAAGAACTGGCTCGCCGACAAATCCCTACTGCTGAACTCCAATAAAACTAAACTTCTACTCTTCACCCCTACTAACAGATCTGCCACACTTTCTTTCTCTGTCACGTCTAACAATGGTACCACTATCTCCCCAGATCAACACACTAAACTTCTAGGGGTTATCATAAACAATAATCTTAAATTTGTCCTACAGGTCAACAAAACCATACAGACCATCAATAAGAAGCTTGGATCACTGTATAGAAACAAAACATTTTTAACCCCACTGGCTAGGACTGCAACTGCCCGGTCACACCTACTCTCTACTCTACTATATGCCTCACCGGTACTCTCAAACCTCAACAAATCAGAATTAGGTAAGCTCTCCCACAGCTACAACCATATTGCCAGATTCACCACTGGCTCCACTTACAGAATCCATCACTGCCAGAACCTGAAACAACTAGAGTGGCTAGAACTACCCAGTCTAATTCAACTCAATCAACTCCTAACAGCGCACAAAATTTCGTACCACCCTGAGGATGCCCCCTCACTCATAAATATCATTAAGCCCTATAGCAACTTGAGATCCCTGTGATCAGCCAACAAACTACTCGTCCAAACCCACAAAGCTAACAATGCTGCTGGTGAATCCCTGTTTGCCAACTTTGTTGGCAAAACCTAGAATTCGTTGCCAAACCATTTAACCCTACAATCCTCCATAGGTCTATTTAAAAATAACCTCAAACAGTATCTCAAAATGAACTGGCTTTGCCCATGTACCAATCCTGATTAAGTTAAATACTGAAACGAGAACCTCTAAATATCAAACAGGTAACTAATTCACCAAGCTCTGTATGCTATCTAATGTCTCCTGCCTTTAATTGTGTCTGAGCATGTGAACTGTGTGTCCCTATTAGGGAACACCACAAACCATTGTACATAATCACTTTGTTTTTTATTCTTTGTTGTAACACTGTTTTTATACTTTTTATATTTTATATTTTTAAATTTTATCTTTGTAATTTGTCTAATTGGAGCTTTTCTCCCCCGGCCTCCACTGAAAATGGACATATATCGAGTCAGACTATCCCAGTAAAATAAATAAATAATATGTCCTCTTTCTCCTTTCTTATTTGCATTATATTCAGAAATATTTTGCACCTGATGAAACCAGAAAAGGACATCTCAGTGTTGTTGAATACCCTGAAACAGTTACATTTTTTTTGGGGGGGCATAAAAGTAATGAAGACAAAATGAAGGTTACATCTATGATCTATATACCCAAACATGAATTGGTCCAGTAATACCCATATTTATGGGGATATGATAAAAAAGTACTTAGGAGTATGGATTAAAAAGGATTCAGTTATGGCAGCTAAGGATATGTGGGAAGAGGCTAAACAAAAGATAATACAAAAACTGAGAAACTGGAAAATATTGTCTATGGATATGGATGGCAAGATACAAACAGTAAAATGTTTTCAGTCCCTTTAGTTTTATGCACAAGTCAAGGATATATTTTTTATCAACCAAAGGAGAAGTTGTGGACAGTAATTAATAAAGAGCTGAAAGATTTTGTTTGGGAAGGGAATAGGGCAAGAGTCAAGTGGGATAAGTTGATCATCCCAATAGAATAAGGAGGTTCAGGATTACCTGATCTGAACATAAATTTCAGAGCTACACAGTTAAGGCTCTTATATATAATACAAGCAAAAAAAAAAAAGAAGTTATGTCTTACCATAACGTTCCATCTGTGTTGTCGATCTTCACCGATCCTTGACAGTGGGTTTGGTTCCGAACCTCGGAACCGAGTCAGCTGTTTACTTCAGCTCACGCTGTCCAAACTCTTGAGCCAGGCTCTACCCATAATGCTCCTCTCAGAGATTACCTCGGATCTCGTTTGCCGCTTCGCAGACCAGAAGCGTTCATTTCCTTTTCTCAAGCCTTGGCTATATTTGTGAGTTTTGTCTTATTTATAAACTGCTTTTTTCTTAAAAATAGAAAAAACAGACTGGTTCATGCAAAGTTCAAAGCTTTCTCAGCTTATGATAAAACACACATACACGTTTCAAAGATGAAAGGAGTAAACAGATAAAAAGGTACTCATATGGGAGGATAGCTTAAAACATTTAGCACATGTAGCTTTCAGGTTGGGAGGGTGGCCTAATGGTTAAAGTGTTTGCCTTGCAAGCAAAAGGTGCAGGGTTTGAGTCTCACAAGGGATAAAATGGCTCGCAAGGGCAGTTAGCTTAGTACTAATTTATGAACCTATGAACCTATTTCTCATGATATAATCCTGATATGGTTTGTGTGTTTACTTTTAGCAGGCTTATCTCAGAAGTGTTCCAAGCATGTACAAGGTCCATAACTTCCTTTCATGGTTAAATGATTAAAAGAAATATTTACCATCTGCTTGCTAAGCTCTAATGAACTGTAACAAAAATCAAGCTGTTCTTTTCAGATGGGAAGAAAAAAATATGAAACATTTGCAGTACTTTTAAGTTAAAAGTGTATTACAATAAGCATTAATAAGCATCAAAGTAATATATCGATTACACATGGCCCCCAAATATGCAACAAAATCTGCAAGATTTGGAATTTTGCCTAGATGTTTGCATAGATACTTTTATACCCCAAGCAGACTCCAAAGATTTTTTCCACAGGTAGATGTCAAATGTTGGATGTGTGATGGAGAAGAAAGAGGTAATTGGGAACATATGTTTTGGGAGTATAATGAGTTGGCAGACTTTAAAAATTCCCAACAGTACTCTGTCAGGAATACTGGATGAGCAAATGAGTGTAACTACAAAAAATGATTTTCTGAGCTGGAATACAAGATCTGAATTGTCTAGACAAAGTAAGGCCTTGTTGAGGTTAATTCTGTTGGCTGCCAAAAAAGCAATTATTAGAAAAGGAAAACAAAACCTAAACCAACTATACTTCAAGTGGTAAGTATTGTAACAGAGATAAAACAACAGCAACTGGGATTTTTAGAAATGGGCAGGAGTAAACTGCATAGCAAAAATGGAAATTGTGGGAAAAATACATACAGGAAAATGTTTTGGAAGAGGAATGAGGTTTAAGAGAAGACAGGAACTGAATACCTTGTGTAACACTGCTTAGATTATGCATCACATATATTGTTACATATCCTATAATGTTTGTAAATATGAACTTATTTAGTTTTATATAAATGTAAGTTTGCCTATGTCACAAGTGATAATCTCTTACCACGTGTCTCATCAAATCTTCAGCATTTTTGTTTGTTCTTATTAAAGCATCAACAATATATTAACCCAACAAATGAAACTACTGAGGAAGGACCAACCCCAAGGACTAAACACCTATGTATTCTTTTTTAAACTACCCAGAGCATTTGAAATTATGCACCAGCCTTACTGTTTCAAAAATTGCCAACCATCTACCAGAAGAATGATTTGCTGTCTTATCATCTATGAACAAAAAAAGAACACAAGTTAAATGGAGTGAACCCTTATAAAACCCTTGAATAGATGCATGCAGTGCTCCTCAAAATTCAGTAATGTGTGTACATCTGTTGACTACAGTCATTAATAATATGTAGAACTGCTGCATTGGAGCCATCCTCCTATAATATGCTAATGACTCAATTGCAATCTGTTTCTGACTGCCTATTCATTGTATAATGAACACAAGCTCTTCAGTTCATCTCCATGTACTGGCTATCATGCAATTGTAGTGTTTTTAATGCTAGCAAGACCAAGGCAACACTACTTGCATCCTCACAAAAACAAGACACTGATGATAACTCCACTTGTTCCATTCACACTGTAAGGGAACACATTCAATTGGCTCAGGAATACAAGTGTCTGGGATTATATGCAGACAGTAAACTCTCGTTTCTTAAGCACAGTGCTCACATTACCTCAAGCTTTAACTGAATGTACAAACAACTGTCTAGATTAAATCTCTATTCTCACCACAGACATCAGGCTCAACCTGGCTGTGGTATATGTTTTAAGTCCTTATTGGCTGTCACATTGCTTCCAGCAGTACTGGATGAAGCAGGAGAAAGAAGCACGCTGCCCATACAAGGGTTTTTACACCCCATGCACACATCTTACTTAATATAACATTTGCCAAGGTCACTTAACTTTACTGGAGGTTTGCAAAATTTGGTAAAACAGTCTGTAAATAAGTAGGGATTGAGGAGAGCATACATACCGCCACAATTTTATGCCAACATTGTAGAGTTTTGATCACTCAATCAATGGATTGTTTCATTGAAAACTAACAAACCATTAACAACCCTTTAAACTAGCCACAGTAGTCTTTATTCCACAGCTTTTAATATTTCTTCCCACTTGATTTGCTTGCCTTTTTCTGGAATAAATTTCATACTGTAATATAAGTGTAGCGACCGTGGCAAGGCTAGTCACCTAGTACTGTGAACATTGGCTCTAGGAGATGGTCACTGTTGATGTGACACCCCAACTGCATGTACAAAATGGGAAAAATGAAGCCTATGCCGAATAGTAATATAGTACTACATTTGACAACATATCACAGTTTAGAAATCATCACTGGTAAAATTTGAAAATGTTAGGCTGGCCCAGATTCCAAAGCTGTGATCAAATCTTCCAAATCAACTTGATGTCCCAGAATTTTTCAACACCATTTGGAAAGGTTGACTTGTAAATTACATTCATCATTCGTTCTGTTGTCAGAGGTGGTTTCACCTTCCAGCTTCAGATAAATACCATTGAATGCAGATTTATTTCCTTGCTACTGCCTTTTGTTGTTGTTAATGTCATCCAGGAAAGGCAAGTGTAGGTGTGGAAGGCAAATTCCACATAAGGCTAGTCACGAGCTTTGCTTGTTTTGTTTAGGGCCTACTCATGACCACCGCTCCTGTTCCATCTGTCAGGCCTTTGTGTCTAAGACATTGCATAGTCATCTGTCACCCTTAAATCTTTACTTAGAAAATCAGAGACTTAAATGTCTAGCTAGGGACGTGATGGAGGGTTCTGGGAGTCCTTTGGGTGAGCCATCTTTGAAGAGGAAGGTTAGCAAAGTTAGGCCTGAATCCTCTTTGGCTGCACCTACTCTCTCCGATGTATCCCTTTAGGTTAGTGAAAACTCGGTGGTGCAATCATAGATACAGTCTGCTTCTTCTGTGGGTACCTCTGTGGAAGCCATCAAGCGGATGGATCCTAGTATGTCTGAGGCAATGCAGACGTCTGATTCGGATGACTTGGGGGAAACCATGGCTGGTTAATCTGAAGGACTCAGGAACTACTCCTGCCCCTCCGTTTAAAGAAGTTTTGGATGTAAGGCCTACGTCTGGGCATTCTCCTCAACTAGAGAAAACTGTTAAGAAGAAGCAGAAGACAAAACATTCCACCGTTCCTTCCACCCCTCTGTTGGACTGGGATGCTTTCTCGCAGGGTCTCATTAAAGCCTCAACGGCTTAGAGGCCTTCAGCTTCTGCTTCCACTATTCCCTTGTCTGCTTTCTCTTCATTTCCAGCATTGGCATCTGGGTGTCAGGTGTCTCCTTCTGCGCAGGCTGCTGAGTATCAGATTCCTGATTTTCACTTGGAGGATTCGTCTTCAGATGAAGATTTCTTAGCATACTCCACCCTGATTCCTTCTCCTCTGGAATACACCACTCCAGAAGAGAAGTCTAATGGGGGAGATTCCACCACAGAAGACCTTTCCTTTGGGGAAACTATTAATAAGTTGAAGGAATTCTTTAAATGGGATTCTTCTCAAATTTCTGAATAGCAAAAAAGATATTATGATCTTCTCCAGTTGGAAGCCCCTGCCCCCTTAGCAGTTCCACCAGTCCTTCCAGCTTTTTAGGTGCCTCTGCATCCTCCTCTAAAACTCCAGATTCCCAACGGGCGGGACATCCCTTTTATGGCTGACATTCTCAGTGACTTCATGCGACGTCCCATGTACTGGCAGTGGCAATAAGCTTTTCTATACACACTGGACGTCGGGTCGATTGGTGGAATACAACCCATACGTAAAGAATACTGCAACACTGAATAGGACATAACTTTATGCAAGCAGATGTCTTGAATTAATGCAGACTTTATAAATGGTACTCATCTGTAAGATCACTAAGCAGCTTCCATCTAAACATTGCCAAAATACATAACAAAACTGGAGATGCCTTATCCTCTTACACAGCTTTTGATTAATAATTTATATTCAGTGGTATGTATTTAACTATTACTGTCTTTGCATCATGGCCCAAAGTGGCTGAAAAAGGTCCTGTACTAGCCTACTCATCCAGTTAATACCTTAACAAACAAACAAACAAACAATAAATAAATGTTATCTTCATAATTTCTGTTTCCAAACACTGAACCCCCCCCCCCAAGAACATGAGCTAAAAATGCAGTTATTTACACATTCACAGGTTGTGCAAGTGTGGTATTATTTACCTTTCTTGCTCAAGTGACGTTAAAAGAAATTCATACATCAGGAAATAATTATGCCAGCATGTCCACTCGAATAGTCTTAGCTGATTCTTCTTCATTTCTATCTTCCTTCTCTTCTACTACTATTCATCTTTTATCTCCTTCTATAGCCTCACAATTCCATTTCTACTTCAATGTTTTAAGATGGCATTCAACTTTTATTTCCTTCTACAATCTCACTGTAATTGTACCTCCCTTGTTTCTTTATGATGCCATTACATTGTTCACTGTGTCAACATGCATTCTCAAGCTCACTTCTCTGCTTGATTGCAAGGGTCAGCACAAAATCCACACTTTGCATTATAACTCCATTATTAATCTCCCATTCTCATATTCTTGCTGTTCATATTGCATCATGCATCTATTGTTCCTAGCTATTTACTTATCACACCTTTAATGCAATGCTAAGACTTGGATAAGCTATGGTTTTATCACTGATATTATCATAATATTCTCCAAAAATAAATAAAACATCTAGTTACTATCCATTACTGACTCTGTGCATCTTAGTGTACTGTAAAAGCCTACCCATGGTTCAGTGCATTTTTATTACTTGCTATTAACTGTGCAAATACTTTTCATTTGGAGATTTTCTTTCTCTCTCTCTCTGGATCTTCCCTTTAAAAAAGGCAAAATGTTAGTCGGGACAGTCCAGTCAAAAACAAAGAAAAATAATTTCAAAAGTTGCAAAACTGCCACACATGCTGATGTTACTCCTGCCTTACATGATGCATTACCATACTCCTCTGTTAAAAATAAAACACAGGCGAGATTAATGGAAACACATTTCTTGATTTACAGTCTCTGTGTCCCACATCTACCTGGAAAATGCTACTGAAACAAAATGCAACCTGAAACTCTACTAACACAACATAATTTAGTTGTTAGAATGCTTGCTCTGTTAAAATAAACTTATCCAAAGAAAATACTGAATTAAAATGACCAATTTAAACTTTCAGAGACCTAATACAGTATTAGTAGAGAAGGTCACTGATACAGGGCCCCCATCTCAGTAGGATGACATAATAAACTGTAAATGAAAATAAGAAAAAAGCACAAGCTGACAAACAACACAATGATTTTTGTACTACTTGTGTACAGTGTAAAAACATTTTAATATAATTTTTCCATTATTAGGGTGGCTACTTCTATGTGATCCCTGTAACTTTGAAAACATGGTCACTTCACCCGGTATGCCAGTATGTGAAACACATATAGCAAATACTTGTTTACAATAAACTAATGCCATTTGTCAAAAAAGGAGAGGATAATCATTGTCTTCTAACCTGATCTTCGATAGATTTGTGATCAGTTTCTTGAAGCCATGAGCCAAGAAGCACACTGTCATCGTAATGGCAAAGAGATCGCAGCAGGGATGTAGTTGTATTGCCTGAATTGTCTGTTAAAGTAAATTCAGCAACCAGTTCACGGAGTAAAGCATTGAAAAAACCTGCCAATGATAATTTAAAAAATTATTCAAAAATACCAAATCCAGCAAAGTTACCATCTTTAAGCTTCAGAGAGCAGATATTTCTTGATTACTAAAAAAGAAACAAAGATCTGTTTATGATTTACTATACTTAGTTAAAAACAATACTCACCATGGTGATGATATTTTGGTTTTGAGAACCCTTATGAGGTTTAGACCAGTGACTTGCAATACCTGTTAGTGCAGAAACTGACACTGCTGTTACATGCATTTTGGTTGCTTAAAGTCTCAAAGCCACTGCAGTAAAACTCAGTGACTATATGTGGTTCTGTTTCAAGCTGAAGTTACATCCTGGATATGTACCAGAAGGGTCAGATTTTGATTTCTGAAGCACCACAGTTGTGGAAAAAAACAGTGTAAATGATGTGAAGTAGAAACAAAACCAGTAAACAGGAAAAAAACTTCACACTGTGTGTACTGAGTAGAAAATTGCAATACAAAAACCTTTGTAGTCCAACAAGGGTTCTCTTCATAAAATGTATACCAAAGTCCAAAGTATAAAAAATGAATTTAATAAAACACACAAAAGATGAAGAGGCAGTAAAATCTAAAAAGAAAGTGGAACTACGTAAACTAATACAGATGTTTCAAAAAAGGGGTTACCCACACAACCTCCTCCTAACAGTAAATAAGTGAGGAAGTCTTAGTAGGGTGGGGGACGAAATTTAAACTCCTGTTAGGTACAGAAACAACATTTACCAGATAGAAATATGG
The DNA here is from genome assembly GCF_019279795.1 of Protopterus annectens. Taxonomy (NCBI): domain Eukaryota; kingdom Metazoa; phylum Chordata; order Ceratodontiformes; family Protopteridae; genus Protopterus; species Protopterus annectens. The sequence continues at coordinate 703,391,841 of NC_056727.1, read as the reverse complement.
ATAGCAAGGGCAATAAATTTATCAACAGTACTGTAGTTCCTTTTGGTGGATGTGGTAGAGAACTTAAGGATATTTTATTTAAAACCTGGGTGATTTTTAAGGGCAACCTGGAGATTTTTTAATAGTCTGGGGGCAACCTTGAAATTTGTGTAGAAAACTGGTAAAAATCTAAAATTTTTTGTTTGAACACACAAAACCCATTCTACATCTGAAACAAAGGGGGAACTATGAGGTGTGGAAGATGTAGACAATGTATGTATGTGCCGGAAGGAACAAATGTGACTGTAGGGAACCCACCATTTGACTTACATCTCAAAGAAGGTAATTGTGCAACTACAGGGTTGATTTATATTGCTATTTGGCAAAGATGTGGCTTTTTTATGCGGGTGACACATACAGGCAATTTTGAAATGGATTTATGAACACTTCTATGCCATTTCTAGAAAAATATGAATAATGCCTTTTTTAAACATACCCTTCCTTAGCTGTACAGGCAATCCCAAATTTAAGTTTATGATCATTGATATCATCCCTAGAAATGAAAAGGGTGGGTGGCAATTTAAACTGAATGTCAGAGTCTTGCCAGGTCTTAATGACAATGTGTCCATTTTGCCTATTCTAAAACTTAAAGCCCAGGAGTTATAGGAGATTTGGATTCAGCTTAGACATGTAATTAAGTGGAAGTTTTCCAAGTGGGTCATTTTAAGGAATTATCATTTTATGAACAGAAAATGTTAATAATGTTAGTTGCTTTTTTAACACGACTTGGCCCCTTAAAAGTTACATGAAAGGGTTTCAAGCAACAGTGCTGCATAATACACTAGTGATGTGAGTCATCAAACAAAACAAACAAGGAGTCCAACACCCAAGTTTAACAGGGTAGAAGAATACAACAAACAGCAAAGCTTTCAAGATTGTAGCCCTTTCTCAATGCATATACACACTAAATCAACTTCACTCCTTTTATATACAAAGCCAGCCTATCAATAAGAAATCACATGACATACAATTATATCATTTAAATATAAACATTTTAAAAATCATATAATAGCCCTAAACTTCAAAATACATACATGAATGAAAATATAAATTAGACAAAAGTTGCAAATACATATAGAAAACATAAAAATACATGCTTTATAGAAAGTCATGCCTAACTTTTAAAACAGGTTGCTATTCAACCCTGGTGGATTATCTGCTCTGAAATAATTAATCCATCTGTATTATGATATTTCAGCTTTTGTAACTAGGTCCCCCCTCAAGCATCTTCAGTAATACTCTGCAGTATCCTAAATCTGAATCTATGTTCCACACCACTAGTTAAAACCTTTTCTGCGCATGTCAGAAAGTTGTGCACCAATTCTTTCTTTTAGTTTCATATTCATCTTACCTATATAGAAACATTCACAGCAAACACAATTAGCAAACTGAACTACATTCTCAGTAAAACAAGTAGCTGATCCTTTAAAGAAAAGGGCTTCTTACTAATTGGATGTCTACAAATGTATCAGTATTATTATTACAATAAATACAATTAAAACAAAGGATAGTACCATTCCTCTTAACCTAGCACCACTAGACCTCACTCTTAGATCCTTATAGCACAGATGCTGCTTAAGATTTTTTTTCTTTCTTATAGATAAATTATGGTCTGTCACCTATAATATCCTTAATTTCAGAATTAGAGTTTAGAATAGCCCAATTTTTCTCTACAATATGTTTAACGGTATCTGTACATCTACTGGACTTCATAAGATATCCAATACTAAATCCACTACTACTAGATTCAGAAGTAGTATTGCTATTACTTACAGAATACAAATACGATTTAGCTAAATTATTCCTCTGACTAATTACTAATTCTTTAGTACTCCCAATAAGAGTATTTTTATAGCCTTTACTCATAAAGTCCTTTGCCATACTATCCATTTCAAACAGGAAGTTATCATCTTTAGTGCTTAACCTACCTGTCCTGAGAAACTGATTTTTTATGACTCCACTATAAATATGCCTTGCATGCATACTATTGGAGTGCACATATTTGATAGCCTGTACATTCTTTCTATAAATTTCAGTCTCAAAATTCTTATCATTAGGACTAACAACAATGTCAAGGAACACAACTTTGTCATATGAACGATTAACCTCAAAGACAAGAAAGTTAGCCCTGGAATACAAAAAAATCAAGAAAGCCATGGAGGCTTTGGGCATCACCCCCTCCATACCACAAAGACATCATCTACAAAACGTTTTAAAAACATTCTTAAACAACAGTTCATCATTACCAAAAACAAAACTTTCTTCCCATCTTGCTAACACTAAGTTGGCATATGTGTTAGCAACTGGAGTGCCCATGGCAACACCCTTTCATTGATGGAAGAAATATTTTTCAAACATGAAACATTGTTTAGGACGATATCCAGCATAGAACAAAGCATCTCAATTTTTGAATTGGGAAACTCACTACAGGCATGTAAATACTCCCTAATGCATTCTACAGCATAGTCATTAGGAATCACCATAAAAGGGGATTTTATATCCATAGTAACCAACAAAATATTCTTACAAACTAGTTAGGAAATCACTAGTATCTCTAATATAACTTCTACTATGCTTCAAAAAAGGAGCTAGTTGTTTCTCAAGACACTTAGAGCAGTGGTAATCTATCTGTTACCTGAAACAATGGGTCACATAGGCGGACCTGTTAAGCTCTTGTGTATTTTTGGAAGCCCATAGATTATACAAATAAAACGACTGGCAGAATAAAGGTAGTTGTAAGTTTCAGGAGTAATTTGACTTTCCATTAATAAATCATAAAGAAAACTTTTAACCATAATGACAATAGTGTTATCCACAAAATAGTTATCTACTCTCCAAAAAGTATTAGCATCAGATAAAAACACATACATCCAATTTTTATACTGTTACACATCCAAAATGCTTGCTTAATAATTATATTATTGTTCTGACATAAGGTTTTCAGTGCAGCGCGTTCAGCATTATCCAAGTTATAAAATTTATTACAAACATTGCCATGTTTAAAAAAATGTCTCATACAACTCTTGTTCACACATAGTGTGAAAAGCTTTTACAGCAGGAGTACTTAATGGTATAGAGGTACTAGGTCTATTTAAACAATCAGTGTTCTGACCTTGATTATTTTCATATATATTAACTTAAGATAAATGTTCCTAGAGAATATCCTAAGTTCTGTCAAAATTTCACTGAGGTCACCCTCACAGGCAGAAATAAAAGACAGCTCTTTGACCAATAGCTTTAACTCTGAGGCACTCAATGTATAATTAGACAAACTAACAACAGGTCTATATTAGTTCGCTGAAAGTTCTTTTCAGTAAACACCTAATCACTAATCCCTATTCAGCAAAAATCGCTTCTGAGATTCTTTGAATATGAATACCATAGACATTATGATAAAAAACTATTGTTCCCACCTATTATACATGACAGTTCTTTGAATGTGCATTTCCAACTTTTGTCTTACATGCAAACTCTATTGTTTGGTAGACTGATGTTTTACATAACTGTTTCTTCTTATGTCTATCTGAACCTATTCCACACTTTTAAGGCTTTTTGTTTTAATGAAAACTCTCAAGCAAAAAATAAATAAATACATTTTCAGGACATACCCATCACCTTTTAATTTAGATGAAACACACAAAACTAAATGCATCTTCAAAATGGAGTTTTAACCTTACAGACAGGAACAACTGCCCAAATTTGACTGCTACAGCCACAAGCATTTCCTAACCTAAAATTAAAATTACCCATGCTAAAGCACATTACAGCCTGTGCTCCCACTTACACTTATTGCTGTCAGTTCTTTTCTTGTCTCTGTTCCCATCCCAGATATGAAAAACAACTTGTATTCTTTCTGAAAACATTAACTTTTAGCCATAAGAAAAAAAGTATACCGGCTATGTTTATATAAAACCAAACTGTACAGTGTTCTATAAAATGCATTCAAATATTAAGGCTGCTAGGGAGACTGCAATCTCTTATTCTTGTCTCATAATTTCAAAATGTATGCTTCATTAAATTACTTGCCATTGTACTTTTAAATTTTGTATTTCCCTCAGCAAAGAATGCTCATAACTCTAAAGATTATTAGCACCTTCAGACAGTATGTCTCAGAGTAATATTAGTCAGCAATGAGAAAAAAAGCTTACAACTCTGTAGATGCATGAGGGAATTTTGGTAAATTTCACTCAGAGCAGAATGTTCAGCTGCCTTCAGCTGATTCCTACTGAGAACATTTGCTAATGGAAAAAGAAAAAAAAAACAGCAACAATAACAATATTGGGAATTCTGATATATTCCTTTTTAGGGGGGGGCATCAAGAAGTTATCTAAATAGATGTATGAACATTGTTATATGCAGTTAAAAGAAAAACAGTAACAAAGGAACATACTAGGCAAGAGATCGCAAGAACCATAAGGTGCCTAGCCATCTATCCCTTTAAGTGAACTTGAAAATTCTTATCACTGTTTTCAAGCACTTAAAAGTACTCACCTCTGAAATCAAACAAGACATGCATAGTAACCCTGGTGTAAATTTGTGCATACTCATCCAGTTCTCAAGACTAGCCTTAAAGATAGCCAAAGTAGTATTTTGTATGACCTGGAGGGTTAACTTACTCCATACTGATACAATGAACTAGGAACCTATCTTTCCAGTGAGTCTTGTTTATTTGTTGGTGCAGATTTAAGTCCTTAGTGCAGGTATTTGCACAGCTACTGGTTTTGTGAAGAAATAGGAGGTCAGATAGGAGTGGGTCTTTTGTGGTTTAAAAAGAGAGACACAAGTCATCTTACAGCAACCTGTAGGCTACAAATTATAAGGACAGTCATGCTAATCTTTCAGGGTAGTTGAAGGATTTAAGTATTTTAATATTCTTGGTAAGAAATCTTTGGGACCTTTCTAGCTGAGCAATATGCTTGGATTTGTACACACCAAAGGGGTCACTGTATTCAATGATGGATCTGATAAGGGAAGATTAACATGGTAGGATGACTTCTTTGGATCTTGAAGGTATTCCCTTGGAAATTAACTGGGCCAGAAAGAAGAATTTCCTGATTGTTGTGAACATGAATACAGGATGATGGAATGAGAGAAAGCTATCTGCATAAGTACCTAGGTCTCTTATGATTCTGTCTTAAAAGGAGTACCATTTAGAACATAGAGATGGGAACAAACTTTAGCCTAATGCCAGTATGGAGCACTTTTTTCATGTTACTTAAGACCACTTTTGATACACAATGTATGTGCATATTCCAGCCCTTCTGGAACTGTTTTGTGTCACTGGATGATGGGATAACAGTGACCAGTTTGCAGTCATCAGCAAACTTGGTTAACCCCACTTCTGGGATATCGGCTTGGATGTCTGCAACAACTATAAATTCAGGGAAAGAAAGTACAGTTTTGTACCTACCATAAATGTAGATGTTCGAGGATTCCATTGCTGCAGTCCTTACTATTGGGTATAGTCCGCGTCCAGTCGGCCCGAATACCATAGTATAAGGCTGACGTCGGTCATGGCGCCTTAGACTGACGTCAGTACGTCAGGGTACTAATGCGCATGACCGACGTCATATCCTCAGTCTTTTCTTGCCCCAGATGTCAGAAGACCCTAAAAAGACAAGGCCCAAAAAACCTGCACCAAAAACATGTACAATATATACAAGAATATATACAAAAATAGAAACATGTAAACTCACCTACACAACCACCCCTAAACACAGAGGGGAAGGAGGGAGGGTAATTGGACTGCAGCAATGGAATCCTCGAACATCTACATTTATGGTAGGTACAAAACTGTACTATGTTCTTCGTTTTCCATTGCTGCAGTCCTTACTATTGGGTAGAATCCCAAAGCAGAGGTAAGGGAGGCTGGCAAATCATAAAGAAGTAGGAGCTGACAACATGCCTTGCAAAACAGCTGTGGCAAAACCAGCCCTAGACTTAGAGTAGATAGGAAGGTGATAATGCTTAGAGAAAGTATGCACTGAACTCCAAGTAGCTGCTTCCAAAATATCCTTAGTTGCCACCCCTTAGAAATGCTGTTGAAGTGGCAGTAGCCCTAGTGGAATGAGGCCTAATCCCAGCTGGAATCTCCTTGCCATGATGGGAATAACAAAATGCAATGCAAAAGCCAATCCACCTAGAAATAGTTTGTTTTGACACAGGCTTGCCCTGTGAACTCAAAGCAAAAGAAACAAACAACTGCTGAGACTGCCTAAAATCCTTAGTCCTGCTTAAATAATAACGCAATTGCCTGTGTACATCTAAAGTGTGCAAAATCTTTTCCCTTTATTTTGAGGGTCTGCATAAAACGTAGGCAAATGAATAGTTTGGTTTAAAGCCACACTAGAAACCACCTTAGGCATAAAGGAAGGATTAGTACGTAATGATACCCTATCCTTATGGAAAATCAAAAGGGCTCTACTGCCATAAGGGCCTGCAACTCAGACACCCTTCTTGCAGAAGTAATAGCCAACAGAAAAGCAGTCTTCCATGACAAGTATTTCAATTCAGCAGTAGCTGCAGGCTCAAAAGGTTGTAGAGTAAGTTTTTCCAACACAAAATTGAGATCCCAAGCAGGAGTAGGAGCTCTACGTGGGGTCTTATATTCTTTGCCCCTCTAAGAAACTGCTTGAACAAAGGATGCGAAAACAAAGGTGGGTCACAATCATAGTGAGCTGAAATTGCTGCAGCATGAATCTTAATAGAAGAGAAGGACAAACCTTTGTCCAATAACTCAGTAAGATATTGAAGAGCCACACTCAAATTAGGCTCAGAAATCTCCAAATTCTTTGCTGTACTCCAAAATAAAAATCTCTTCCATTTTTCTGCGTACACTCTCCTTGTACTAGGTCTTCTAGCTTCCATAATCACATTTAAAACTTGTTGAGGAAGTTGAGACCTGCTGTGTTTCAACACAGAATATGCCAGGCTGTTAGATGAAGAGAGTGAAGCTTGACATTGAGCAGATGACCGCCCTTCTGAGATAACAGATGAGGAATCAGAGGTAAAGGCCATGGAGGCTTCTTTACCAGACTCGTAGTAGTGGGTACCAGTGTTGCCGAGGCCAATCTGGAGCTATCAAAATCATCCTTGGCCTGTCTTGTCTGACCTTTAATAGTACCTTTGGAAGAAGAGGCAGAGGTGGAAAGGCATACACATGAAGGTTTTTCCAACTGAAAGACAGAGCATCCACTTTCCAAGCTGTGTGATGAAACCCCTTTGTGCAATACTTTGGCAGCTGGTGGTTTAGTGGAGAAGCGAACAGATCTATGTCTGGAGTTCCCCATGACACTGTCAATTTCTGAAATACATGAAGATCCAGTTTCCACTGTGGGGATCCATGATTTGTCTGCTTAACACATCTGCTAAGGAGTTCTGTGCTCCTGGCAGAAACCTTGCCTGAAGAGTTAGTTGCAAGCTTAGCGCAGTCTCCCATAAAATCATTGCTTGCCTGCATAGAGGATAAGAATGTGTTCCCCTTGCTTGTTGATGTACCACATGACAGTTGTGTTGTCTGTTAGAATCAACACCTGCCCTGGAAGAAGTAACTCCTTGAAAGCCATTAATGCAAACTGGACTGCTAACATCTCCTTCATGTTGATATGTAGATGCTGTAGTCTGGCAGGCCACTTGTCTTGTATCCACTTTCCATTTAGATGAGCTCCCCAAGCAATGTCCGAGGCATCTGTCGTTAAAATCTGACTTGCCTCTGGCCGGGTCACAGAGAGTCCCTTGCTTAGGTGACATTCCTGAGCCCACCACAAGAATTCTTTTTGAAGGCAAGGTATTATTTGAATGACAGTGTCCAAATCCTGGCAGTGCTGTGTCCATACATTTTTGAGATACCATTGTAGCTTCCTCATATGCAGTTTGGCATTGGGAAGCACCAGAATACAAGATGCCATGAACCCTAATGCTTGAAGGACTGTCCTTGCAGTCAGCACGGACTGATGAGATAGTTGATGGAAGTAAAGTGACAGACTCTTTTGTTTGTCCGGGGTTAAAAGGCCATCTGGGCTGCTGTATTCAGTCTCACACCCAGAAAGCACATGTCTTGAGAGGGTACTAGACTGGACTTTATTTCGCTCACAGAATACCCTAGGCATCTTAGCACTGCTATAACATATTCCAGATGCTGTAGAAGGTCTTCCTTTTCTTGGGCCTGAATCAGGCAGTCGTCCAAGTAAGGATAGATTTGAATTCCTTGAAGCCTGAAATAAGCTATCACTGGAGCCAGAACCTTTGTGAATACTCTGGGCGCAGTAGATAAGCCAAAGGGCAATGCAGAGAACTGATAATGAGAATTTCCAGTTCGAAACCGCAGATACTTCCTGCAACTTAGCCTTATAGGCACATGAAGGTAAGCTTCCTTGAGATCTAAAGTTACCATCCAGTGATCTTTGCCCAGCAGAGGTAAAAGTTGTTGTAACGCCAACATCTTGAACTTGGGAATGTCCAGATAAGTGTTGAGGAGAGATAAATCCAAAATTGGTCTCCACGTGTTCCCCTTCTTTGGTACTAGGAACAGGCGAGAATAAAATCCTAGGCCCCTTTCTGATACAGGGACTGGCTGAATGGCCCCATCTGGAGTAACTGAGAAACTTGCTTGTGAGCCTCTTTTCTTTGTGGAGGAGGAACGTCTGGCATGCCTTTGAAAGGGGGCATTGTGTGGAAATAAAACCTGTAACCGTGGTGAATAATATCCAACACCCATCTGTCTTGAGTAATTAAATCCCAATTTTCTTTGAAAAGAGACAGTCTTCCTCCCAAAGGAGCTGCCAGACGAGAATCCACTGGCAGCTGAAAAGGCAGGTCATTGGGTCTGCTTACGAAAGGACTGACCCCTGCCCTCACCAGAAGTCTGAGCAGGTGAACTCCCTGATCTAGGCCTAAAAGAACCTTGAGCCCTGCCCCTACCACGTCTAGACCTACCCCTAGACTGGGAATCATAAGCAGGATATGTCCACCCCTTAGCAGGCCAATTTCTACTAAACTTCGGTGGCTGCACCTGCAAAAAATCTTTAACAGTTTGCATTGACTTAGCTTTGTCCTCCATTTTCTTTAAAAGTGCTTCCACAGGCGATCCAAACAACACATCAGACTGTAAAGGAGCATCCAAAATCCTTGTCTTAACATGCTCAGCTAAATTCTGATCCTTCAACCAGGCATGCCTGCGAAGAACAGAACTAGTAGCAGCCACCCTCGAGGAGGCCTGTACAGCATCAAAACCACATTGCAAAGAATGCTTACCCACTTGTTCAGACACATGAACCAAATCCAGCAACTCTTTACACTCAATACCTTCCGCCAAAGCATCCACCTTAGATTTCAATTGTGAAAGGAGATAATTTTGATATTTTAGCATGTGAAACTGACAATTCAACGCCTCATGGCTAGAGTGGAAGAAGTATACACTTTCTTTCCCCACCTATCCAAAGCCCTTGCCTCTTTATCAGTGGGAACAGGATTTTTAACCACAGAAGCTTTAACACCTTTAGGCCCCTGAGAAACAGTTTCTGGGTCCGCCCTAGGACTCTTAAACAAATACTTATGAGCTTCGGGCACCCTATAATACCTATCAGGTTTAACAGGAGCAGGAGGCAAAGAGTCAGGGTTCAGGGAAGCCTCTGCAAAAACATCTTCCACCACATTCAACACAGGAGGAATAGCTAAGGGCCTATGCTGGGGCAAAACAAGAATTCCCTAAGCCTTTTCCTGAATCAGAGTAATCCTGGCCTTCCCATTTAAAATGCTCCCTCATGGAATGCAGAGTCTCTGAAAATGAGAAATCCTCAGGAGGAGAAGCTGTAGGAGTGGAATCATCCACATCAGAATCAGAATAAGTAGGATACTCCTGCAAGTCTTCCGCAGAAGACTCTGAAGCCTCTGAACATTGTTCAAAACTATCAAACTCCGGTTCCACCCTAGGCCTCTTATCAGGCGGGGGCATAGAACCTCTAATCAAAGTAATCAAATCTTCTGCCATTTTAAGCATATGTTTCTTAGGTACAGAACCCGAAATGCTAGGAGAAGCCCCCACTGAAGCTGAACTAGGCCTACCTCTCAAAGAAGTTTTGGCAACAGAAGGAGAAGCTCTAACTACCTTGGGAAGAGAGGGAAGAACAGTTACCTGAGAAGCCCCCTCAGCCTGGCCTACCTCCTGAGAAGGCACATCCTGTAATAGTAAAGTTTCTGCCTGAGACTCCATGGAAACTCCTGGCAAAACCTCTAGCTCCACTGAGCCTTCTAAAGAACCGACGTCCGGGACTGCCGGTTCATCAACCCTAGGCTTCACTGATTTGTCCTTGCGCTTCTTGGACGAAGCGGGCGTCGGAGCATCCGACGGCATTTTATAATTGCAACGCTTCCCAAACACTAACCTGGCACAGTCTAACCTCCTCTTAATAGTGCGTTTGTTAAACCTAGCACAAGAGCGCAACCAACAACGTCGTGCTCAGGCCCTAAACAAGGTATACACAAGGTATGGTAATCCCTATGAGGTATCTGTTTCCCACAAGAAATACAGTTATTCACTTTTTCTGACATCCGTAAAATACTGAGGCAAGAAAAACCAAAATGTTCCCAACGGGTACTTAGCCAACTCTGTTTCGGTCTGAAACTCCGGTTTCGGAAATATTTCAGAACGCCAACCTGCACTCGCAAAACTGCTTCTGCATCGGACCATGCGGCAAAAAAGACTGAGGATATGACGTCGGTCATGCGCATTAGTACCCTGACGTACTGACGTCAGTCTAAGGCGCCATGACCGACGTCAGCCTTATACTCTGGTATTCGGGCCGACTGGACGCGGACTATACCCAATAGTAAGGACTGCAGCAATGGAAAACGAAGAACATCCAGCAACTATCACAACCCGGAATATGTTGGATAGCCAATATGCAATCCTGAAGACAAGTATTGGGGTTTATATTAATCATGGGAACAGGGTCACTTCACACATACTTTTTAAACATATGCTTTGTATTTAGCTATTGATAAAGTTCATGTCCTGCTTATAGATTTAGAAATATTTTAGACGGCACCCATTATTTATTGTAGGATCCTGCTGTGCAGAATCTTATATTTAGTTCTAGCGCTGTGAAACTAGTTAGTGCCTGCGTATTGTTTTTATGTTTGAGATGTCTTCTAAATTAGATAGGAATGTATGTTCTTTCCATGTACACTTCCATTCTAGATGTCTATATTACTGCATAACTAGCAATTTGCCATTCTTGTTTCTGCACATATTTTACTTGTATATGCTTGTTATATGGAGTAAGGTAACTGAGACGCTCTTCACATATATTAGTAAGATCTCCAGTACGGGGACTTCATGTGAAATAGCATAGAATGGATGACGTCCACATTGAACACATCAACAGTTAAGCATTAATGCATACTGTTTGATTTTAACCGTTATTTTTATTGTTTTAGGATGTAATATAAATTGGATAGTAATATGCATATAAGCATATGAGTTTTGTACTCATCAATTTTGGTTTTAAGGCGCGAACAGTGGTGCAGTCACAGTTTGAATTAATTGTTTTAAATTGATGTCTACGTTTAGATTCTGGTTACTCCGTATAGCTTTACAATTGGGAAGTTATCCATGATTATGATAACACTTGAGTGAACAACCAGTAAGCTACATGCACAATATACTGAGCTATGATGTATGCATAACTACCCGCAGTTATTCCTAATACACAGTATAAAATCCATTGCTAAATGACTAAGTACGTATTTGAGTACTAAAATAGCAATTGGCATTATAGTAAAGACACTACTTGCAGGAGCAGTCTATACTTATTTTTATTATTTAATGTTGATTGTTCATTTTTAAATAATAGAAGGGAATTTTAGCAACATTGTTAGTTTCAATATATACCTTTAAATGTTAAATTGAAGAACGTTTTATTGACTAACACGTGACTGTTTTATATAAAAACGATCTATTTGAAAATATTTTTTGAATCTTAATGGTCTGATGAAGCCTATGTGAAAGCGCTTACTTGTTGCATGCCAAATAAAATCAGAATTCTTTACAAACGGAGTATTCTTTATAAACGGAGCATATCGCATTTGGATTATATTTGTTTATACTGGACTTTCAGTCGTGCTGTGTTTGCCTCTTAGCTATATTACTTGGACTTCTTTATAAAAAGACAACTAATCTTTAATCCTACTAATTATAAAAAAAGACAACTGAGACTGCACTGCAGTGCTACACTAAATTTACTGACAGAGGTTTACCAGGCCCTTCTGCTTTTATAACCTTTAGATGCCAGTCTCATCACGATGGGAGCCTATAACCACACTATGTAATAGTTAACCATCAAGTGAATCAGATGTACACACAATCTCTTAAAAAAGACTGAATGCACTCCTATTAATTCTCAACAAAATAAAAATTTCCCCCATTTTTCTTAAAATTCACTGACATCCCAGATTTCACCAAGCCCAGTCCCAGTAAATGTACTGCATATTTCCACCATCTATACCGTTGCATACATTACATTTAAGTTATGATGATAAATCCCATTTACTCTCCTTCATGTTTTAAATAATTTATTTTATTTATTTATTTTACCTTTGTTTACCAAGATAGTCTGACTGGATACATGTCCATTTTCAGCAGAGGCCCAGGGAGAAAAGCTAAAAAAAAACATTCAACAAACTGTTAAATTTTTACAGTTTAAAACAAAAAATAAACACAAATAAAAGGATTTGTACACAGATGTAAACAAACGCAACAAACAGATATACACAAACAAATTATTAAATTTTTACTCAGATGGAAAATTCTAGACAGTCTTTTTAAGAATGCTAGGGTATTGAATGCCTCGTAGGCTAACCTGGTAGTAGATCCAAGGAGATCATAGGATATATAAGTTAAGAAACAAAGTGTAGGCAGAAGTCCTCCATCTGCACATGAATGATGGTTAGAGTTAGTCTGCATTAGAAGGACATAGCCATTGTTTTTTAAAGTACTGAATCAGACTTTTTTTGAACTGAGGTAAAGAGAGTTCAGATGTAAGATTAACAGGAAGAGAATTCCAAGTTTTGCCAACAGAGTTAGCAAATAGAGATTCTCTGGCTGTGTTGTTGGATTTGAGAGTTTGAACTAGTAGTCTTTCAGATGAACAAAGTGCACTAAGGTTGCTGTAGGGGGTGATGAGGTTTTTAAGTACGGGTGGATTATCTGGTTGGTAGAGGATCTTGTGTGCAACTATCAGTTGGTTAACCTGAAATAGGTTAGGCAGTTCAAGTCATCCTAGTAGATTTAGGTTATGACAGTGATGAGTTGTGTACGCTGCATCGGTAGCAAATCTAGCAATGTGATTGTAGCTGCTAGAAAGTTTATTAAGGTCAGTTCTGCTTAGGTTTGTAAAAAGAGAGGAAGCATAGAGGAGGGTGGAGAGTAGATGTGTATGAGTAATTACAGTTCTGGCTAATGGCATTAGGAAGGGCTTTATCCTATATAGTGAGCCAAGTATTTTATTAACTGTTTTAATAGTTTTATTGATATGCAGATCAAACTTACGGTTATTATCTATTATAACTCCTAAGAGTTTGGTTGAGGAATCTGGGGAAATAATGGTGCTGTTGTTGGATTTTAATGTAAAGGTCGTAGGGGTAGACCTGTGAGTGGGGGAGAAAAGCAGCAGTTTCGTTTTATTAAGATTTAACATGAGATGACCATTAAGGAGCAAGTTTTCAACTGTGTTAAAAGTACTTTGAGATAGTATCTGCAACTGTGTAGGTGAAGTGTCAAAGCATATTAAAGTGGAGTCATCTGCATATTGAATGCATTTTGCATTTGGGATGACCTTATACAAATCATTGATGAAAATGGAAAATAATAGTGGACGTAGTACGGAGCCTTGGGGTACTCCTAGGGTGATGGGTAAAAGAGTGGACAGTTTGCTCTGCCATAGGACAGCCTGTTGTCTACCACTGCGGTAGGATTGAAACCAATGGATGGTCTGGTCCATTAGGGAAATGGATTTCAAAGTGTTTATGAGTATTTGGTGGTTTACCATATCAAAGGCTTTCGAAAGATACCAGAGGAAAGTTTATTATTGTTTCAGTGTTGGTTAATGACATTAGAGGAGAGGAGGGCTGAGGTTGTACTATGGAATGGTCTAAAGCCATGTTGGGTGTTGGCTAGAAGATTATTATGGATAAGATAGTTCAGGAGTTAATTATGGATGCATTTTTCCATAGATTTAACCAAGGGTGACAGAATAGCTATGGGTTTATAGTTTGACAGGTCAGTAGAACTGCCCCCTTTATGGAGTGGGATGACATGGGATATCTTCCAGATGGAGGGGATGGATGCTTCAGTTATAGTTCTATTGATCAGGATAGTAATGGGGCATGCTATGGCATCTGCAGCTTTTTGTAGATATCCTGCAAGGAGTAGATCAGCCAAGAGAGTGGTAGGCTTTAGTTTCTTAAATAACTTTTGGACAAAAGATGTGCAAACTGGTTTGAAGTTAAAGGAGAGTTGGGAGCTGGGTGTAGTGGCTAGAGAACATCCAGTCCATTAAAATACCCTAAGTTAATACCATACCTATTCATCATGTGCTGCTTCCTAGCAGCCTTCCTATACAAACTCAACCAGCTATTAAGTAATTCAAATCCCATTCTATATCATAACTTAATACTGAACTCTTTATACTTTTACCATTTATCATGCCCAATAAAGATAATCAAATCTTTTTGCTGCATTTCAATTCAGAATTTGAAGTATGTAACCTTAGTTTACCATGCAGCTACAATATAAAAGATCATACTTCAATAAATTTGTACATGTATCACACATTTCCATTAGTAACAATATAATACTGCACCGTCTACATTAGAATCAAACTCAGGTTCCCCACTGGAGGCACTCTTATCATCAAAGTAATTACATCACTCAAAGCCACCCCGTTGTATCATAATTCCCAGTGCCAGTTTATCTCATGTCCCTGCCCTTTTCTGACAAATTTGCCAGGCTTACTAATCCAAATAACCAGTAGGAAACACAAGAAACCTTAATCCAGTATTTTCATTCTCTAATGAACAGAAGGTTGATTATTTACAATTTTGTACACTTAATATCATGTAGACTTCAGTCATCATTTAGAAATATAAAGTAGAAAGTACAGTTTTGTACCTACCATAAATGTAGATGTTCGAGTGTTCACCCTGCTGCAGTCATCACACTTGGGTTATCCTGTCGTCAGGTGGTCCCGCAGTCGGCCGGATTTCCAAAGTCTTGGTCCGACGTCGGTTGCTGTCACCTCATCCCTGACGTCAGTGCGCCAGGGGTACATATATTGCAACTGACACCATTTTCTTCAGTTTTTCTTGCCCCAGATGTCAGGTGCCCCCAAAAAGGTGATCCAAATTAGTACCAAAAGGTGAGAAAGTACAGTTTTGTACCTACCATAAATGTAGATGTCCGATAGGAATGCATCTGCAGTCCTTACAAATGGGTTGTCCTGTCGTCAGGCAGCCCTTCGGTCGGCCGGATTCCAAAGTCTGGGTCTGGCCTCGGCTGGTGAAGCACTTCACCCGACGTCATAGCTGCAGTTATTCGGGTATAAAGGCATCAGCCGACGCCATTTTCCTCAGTGTTTCTTGCCCCAGATGCCAGGTGCCCTCTTGGAAGGCTAAATTTGGATAAATGCCAATGATTCCAAATAGTAGAGAGCAAACACAAAAAATAAGCATGTATGTACATAGATACAAACAAATACACCATAATAGTTTCCCCCAGCTAGCTATAAGATGGGCAAATACCCTAGGAGCACCACAGAGGGGAAGGCGGTGGATCTGACTGCAGATGCATTCCTATCGGACATCTACATTTATGGTAGGTACAAAACTGTACTATGTCCTTCAAGGATGCATCTGCAGTCCTTACAAATGGGTAGAATACCATAGCCAAACTGGGGGAGGTGGACAAATAAGGTTATGGTGTAGTTAGGATCCCTTGCAAAACAGCAGTGGCAAAGCCTGCTCGGGATCTAGAGTATAAAGGTAAATTATAATGCTTGGCAAATGTATGCACGGAGCTCCAAGTAGCAGCTTCTAAAATGTCCTTGGTAGCCACTCCTCGTGAAGAAGGCTGTGGTAGTGGCTGTTGCCCTTGTAGAGTGAGGCCTGATGTTCTCTGGAGTTTTCTTTCCATGGTAGGAGTAACAAAATCTAATGCAATTTCCTATCCACTTGGAGATTGTCTGTTTTGAAATTGCTTTTCCTTCCCTTCCTGTTGCATATGCTAACAGTAGCTGGTCAGTTTTCCTATTGCCCTTGGTCCTGTCCAGGTAATAGCGTAATTGTCTATGTACATCCAAGGTATGTAGCAGTCTTTCTCCCTGTTCTGTGGGTTAGGAAGAATGTAGGTAGGTGGATAGCCTGATTTAAAGAAACTCTGGAAACCACCTTAGGCATAAAGGAAGGATTTGTTCTCATGGACACTCTATCTTGATGGAAGATCAGAAAGGGTTGCACTGCCATTAATGCCTGAAGTTCAGATACCCTTCTTGCTGAAGTTATTGCCAGCAGGAAAGCAGTCTTCCATGATAAGTATTGCAATTCTGCTGTTGCTGCTGGTTCGAAATGAGGAAGTGTCAATTTTTCTAGCACAAAGTTCAAGTCCCATGCTGGTAATGGTGGCTTCCTAGGAGGCTTTACATTTTTAATTCCTTTCAGAAACTGTCTGAGCAGAGGATGTGAGAAGACAGGAGGATCCAAGTCGTATTCTGCTGAAATAGCTGATGCATGAATCTTGATGGAGGAATAGGACAGGCCTGTGTGAAATAGTTCTGCCAAGTATTCCAGAATGTTGGCTATGTTTACCAGTGACACATCTTCTCCTTTTTCAGTACTCCAAATGAGATATCTTTTCCATTTTGCTGAATAATTTTTTCTTGTTGAGGGTCTGTGAGCCTCAAGGATAATGTCTTTAACCCTTTGGGATAAATTTGGGTTAATTGGTCTTATGCAATGTTCCAGGCAGTCAGCTGCAGAGTTTTCAGGTTTGGATGCAGATTGTTGTAGTTGTTCTGTGTTAACAGCAAGGGAACCAGGGGTAGTGGCCATGTTTGTTCCCGAGACATGCTCCTCAGTAATGGGTACCAATGTTGCCTTGGCCAGTCTGGAGCTATCAGAATGATCCTTGGACGGTCCTCTTTGATCTTCAATAGCACTGTGCATCAAAGGAAGTGGTGGAAATGCATATGCTGTTAGGTTTTTCCAACTGAAGGATAGGGAGTCCACCTTCCAAGTAAGTGGGTGGTACGTCCTTGTGCAGAATTTCTTTAGTTGGTGATTGCGTGGGGATGCAAATAAGTCTATTTCTGGGAGTCCCCATTTTCTTGTAATGGTTTTGAAGATGTCCGGATGCAGCATCCATTCGTGGGCATCCGTGGTAGTCCTGCTTAAAATGTCTGCTAGGATGTTTTCTTTTCCTGGTACATAAATTGCTTTTAACTGTATGTTGTAGCTCAGGGCCACATTCCAGAGATCCAGTGCCATCCGGCAAAGAGGATACGAGTGTGTGCCTCCCTGTTTGTTGATGTACCACATAACTGTGGTGTTGTCTGTCCTTACCATCAATAGACCTTGCTGAAGGAATGGCCTGAATGCCTGAATTGCCAGTTTTACTGCCAGCATTTCCTTTAGATTTATGTGTAGGTGCAGCTGGTTTTGAGACCATAAGCCCTGTATGCACTTGTCCAGCATGTGTGCCCCCCAACCGAGGTCTGAGGCGTCTGTCGTGATGGTTTGGCTTGGTTGAGTACTGTGAAATGGCAATCCTGTGTTTGATTGACAAGCCTGAGCCCACCATAGGAATTCTTGCTTCAGGCATGGAATAATGGGAATCTGGGTTTCCAAGCTGTGCTTGTGTTGAGACCATAAATTCCTTAGGTACCACTGTAGTTTTCTCATATGCAGTCTGGCATGAGGAACCAAAATTATGCAGGATGCCATGTAGCCTAAGGCTTGCGGAACTTTTCTTGCTGTCAGATGGTTCTGTTTTGTTAAGGCCAAGAAGTAGAGAGGTAGCTGTTCCTGTTTTTCTACTGTTAGGAATGCCATTTGCCTTGATGTGTCCAACTCTGCACCCAAAAAGGTTATTCTCTGGGATGGTATCAGTCTTGACTTTTTCAAATTGACTGTGTATCCCAGGGCTTGTAGCAGATAAATGACCCTTTGTAAATCTTCTGCTAGCTTGCTTTCGTTGTCCGCTTGTATCAGGCAGTCGTCCAGGTATGGGTAGATTTGGATTCCCTGAAGCCTGCAATGAGCAATTACTGATGCCAGGCATTTCGTGAACACTCTGGGTGCAGTAGATAAGCCAAAGGGCAATGCTGAGAATTGATAATGCTCTGATCCTGCAAGAAATCTGAGGTATCTTCTGCAGTTTGGTCGTATGGGGACGTGCAGGTATGCCTCCTTGAGATCTAGAGTCACCAGCCAAGACTCCTTGCCCAGCATGGGAAGAAGCTGCTGTAGGGTCAGCATTTTGAATTTTGGAACAATGAGGAATGTGTTTAAAGCGGACAAGTCGAGAATAGGTCTCCATTTGCCTTCTTTTCTTGGTACCAGGAAGAGTCTGGAGTAAAATCCCTTCCCTTGCTCCACAGATGGTACCTTTTCTACAGCTCTCATCCTTAATAATTGGGATATTTGTTTTAGTGCTTCTGTCTTTTGATTTGGAGGTAGGTTTGGCATTCCCCTCTTCCCTGGTAGAGTATGGAAGTGAAACCTGTAACCTTGGTCTATTATCTGTAAAATCCACTTGTCTCTTGTGATGTAATGCCAGTTTTTCAGAATAAGGCTAGCTTCCCGCCTAAGGGTGCTTGCAGTTGTTCCCTTGTAGGCGGTGCCAGAGCCAAGTCACTGTGATTGACCTGTAGTTGTGGTGGTGGCTGTGTCTGTGGCTGTGCCTCGCTGGTTGTCGCCCTGCCACTGACGTCCTCTGTAAGCACCCCTGGATTGGCTTCTGCCTCTTGAACGCCTATTCCTGCCTCTCTGAGTTCTGGAGGAGTCTGGAAAGGACCAATTCTTGGAGGGCCAATTCCTGCTAAACCTTGGAGGTTGGACCTGTAAGAAATCTTTTACTGTTTGGACAGATTTTGCCTTCTCTTCCATCTTCTTCAGTACTTGTTGTGCAGGAGAGCCAAACAAATTGATCTTATCCATAGGAGCATCTAATAGTTTTGATTTGACATGGTCTGGTAAGGCCTGTTCTTTTAGCCATGCATGCCTTCTGATGACTGTGCCAGTCATGGCTGATCTAAAGGAAGCCTCCAGTGCATCATAGCCGCATTTTAGGAATGGTTACTGACTTGTTGAATGTTATGTACCATTTCCTGCACATATTTTTGTCTACTGTTTCATCTGAGGACACTTTTTTGGTTAACTGATCTAGCAAAAATTCTTGATACTGCATCATGTGAAATTGGCAGTTCAAGGCCCTAGCTGAAAGAGTAGCAGAAGTGTAAACTTTTTTACCCCATCTCTCTAAGGATCTGGATTCCCTTTGGAGGGAGGGGTTTTGGCAGAGGTGGCTGCTACAGCCTTAGGTCCTTGGGAGATAGTCTCTGGATCTGCAAGGGGAGCCTTATACAAGTGGTAATGTGTGTCCGGGACCCTGTAGTATCTATCGGGCTTAACAGGGGCCGGAGGCAGAGAATCAGGAGCAGTACAAGCATCATTAAATGCATCATCTACAACAGAAAGAACTGGAGGTATGGCTAAAGGCCTATGTTGTGGTAAATGCAGTAAAGTTCTAAGCCTTTTTCTGGAATCTGAAAAATCCTGGCCCTGCCACTGAAATTGTTCCCTCATAGCATGCAGGATTTCCCCAAAGGAAAATTCCTCAGGCGGAGAGGCAGAAGGAATGGACTCTTCACCATCACAGTCTTCATAAGGGGAGTAAGGGGCCTCTGGAGGGTCTGTATCATTTGAGTCATCAGAGGAATCATCGGTAGATACTGGCTCAGGGGGCTCTGCTCTAGGCCTCTTCTCTGGAGGCGGGTGAGAGGCCCTGTCTGGTTGAGGTTGGGATCCTCGGATTAAAGAAATGAGATCCTCTGCTAAACTTAGCATTTGTGAACTAGAGCTAGGCCTGTGAGAGGGGGGCTTAGCAGGCACAGATTTAGTAGTTTTAGCTGCTTTAGCCCTGGCAAAGGCCTTAATGGACATGGCTGCAGGTGGCCTAGCAGCTCCACGTGCAGGGGTTGAAATATCCAAGGGAATAGTGTCTGATAATTCCTGAGAAACTGTAACAGTAGGTGGGATATCAGAAGCCGATTCCACGAGGGTAGAAGAGGCCTCGGCAGGAGGAAGGTTTTCGGCTGAAGGAGGAACCGCTTGCTCGGTTTCAGCCGAAACCGAGACACTCGCGGTTATTTAACCGCGGTTTCGGCCGAAACCGCGGACCGCGAGTGTCGGTCCTTTTCCTTGCGTTTTTCGATATTTGCAAAGTCGGAGGATCCGACGGCATAATATAAGCAAAATCGGAGCCGAAAAACTCCTCAGCAAACTCCGACCGACGCCTAAGCGCCGCCGTTAAAAGAAGCACAGGCTAGACAAGCTGCGACGTCGTGGTCTGGGCCTAGACAAGGTAAGCAGTAAGAGTGGAAATCTTTATGAGGTATTTGTTTCCCACAAGTTAAACAGTTATTCACTTTTTCTGACATCGGCTGAGGCAAGAAAGAGTCCCCAACGGGGTACTTAGCTTTTTAGAAGTCTTCGAAGTAGTTTTCGGTAGTAGTAATCTCTGGTTCTGACCGACCGGCACTTGCGAACAGCTTCTGCTTCGGGTGCCACGCGGCAAGAAAGACTGAGGAAAATGGCATCGGCTGATGCCTTTATACCCGAATAACTGCAGCTATGACGTCGGGTGAAGTGCGACACCAGCCGAGGCCAGACCCAGACTTTGGAATCCGGCCGACCGAAGGGCTGCCTGACGACAGGACAACCCATTTGTAAGGACTGCAGATGCATCCTTGAAGGACATCACTGTACAAACACAAAAACCTTTCAGCTATAAGCAAATACATCAGTAAGGCATATCAAAGATTTAGCCAGTAGATCAGAGGGGTTGGAGGGAGGGTAACCTGAACTGCAGCAGGGTGAACACTCGAACATCTACATTTATGGTAAGTACAAAACTGTACTATGTTCATTGTGTTACCCTGCTGCAGTCATCACACTTGGGTTGAGTCCCAAAGCTAAGGTAGGGTGGTGGCATTATATAGGGTTAGAGGAGGCAATGAGGCCCTGCAGAACTGCAGTGGCGAAGCCTGCCCTGGACTTAGAATAAAGAGGTAAGTGATAGTGTTTGGTGAAGGTGTGTACAGAACTCCAAATTGCAGCTTCTAAAATTTCCTTGGTAGGAACCCCCCTGAGAAAGGCTGTAGAGGTAGCTGTTGCCCTGGTAGAGTGGGATCTAATGGTAGGAGGAACTGGTTTCCCATGATGGGTATAGCAGAATCGTATGCAGTGGCCTATCCATTTTGAAATGGTTTGCTTGGATATGGCCCTCCCTTGAGAAGCTTTACCATAGGAAACAAAGAGCTGGTCAGTTTTTCTGAAAGCCTTAGTTTTATCCAAGTAATATCGAAGCTGCCTGTGAATGTCCAAGGAATGCAGGAGTCTCTCACCTTTGTTCTGTGGAAAGGGGTAGAAAGTGGGTAGATGGATGGTTTGATTTAAAGCTACACTGGAAACCACCTTAGGCATGAAGGAAGTATTAGTTCGTAGAGAAACTCTGTCTTGATGAAAAATGAGGAAAGGTTCCACTGCCATAAGTGCCTGTAATTCTGAAACTCTCCTAGCAGAAGTTATTGCCAGGAGCAGGGCAGTCTTCCAAGATAGGAACTGAAGGTCTGCAGAAAAAGCTGGTTCAAAGGGAGGTAGCGTTAGTTTTTCCAGAACAAAGTTGAGGTCCCATGTTGGTGTAGGAGCTCTTCTTGGTGGTCTAATGTTTTTGCCCCTCTGAGGAACTGCCTTAGGAGTGGGTTTGAAAATAAAGGTGGATTTGTGTCGGTGAGCTGAAATAACTGAAGCATGGATTTTAATTGAGGAGAAGGAAAGTCCTTTATGCAACATCTCAGCTAAATACTGCAGAATGTGAGGCATATGAGGCTGAGTTGTGTCTTGGCCTTTAGCTTGGTTCCAAGCAGAAAACCTTTTCCATTTGTCCGAGTAAGCCTTCCTGGTGCTTGGCCTCCTGGCTTCTAGAATAACATCCAGTACTGCTTGTGAAAGAGGGGCTGGTTGGCTGCTTAATTGATTTGCCATGCAGCCAGGTTTAAGGTTTTGATCTGGCTGTGTAGAATCTGCTTGTCTTGCTGCGTGAGCAAATGAGGTATTTGAGGCAATATCCATGGTGGGCTGTGAGCCATATTCTTCAATAGCGGGTACCAGTGCTGGCGTGGCCAGTCTGGGGCTATGCGAATCATTCGAGGTTTCTCCTTTTTGACCTTCAAAAGAACCTTTGTGAGAAGAGGTAATGGAGGAAAGGCATATGCTGTCAGGTTTTTCCAACTGAAGGAGAGAGCGTCCACTTTCCAAGCTTGATGGTGGAATGTCCTTGTACAAAATTTTGTCAGCTGGTAGTTTTGAAGACTGGCAAACAGGTTTATATTTGATAAGCCCCATCTTTGAGTTATCATTGCAAATATTTGTGGGTCTAGCTTCCACTCGTGGGGATCTTTGATGTTTCTGCTTAGGTCGTCTGCCAATGTGTTTTTCTGTCCTGGCAGGAAGTGAGCTTGTAACTGGACTTGGTAGGCCAGAGCTGTGTTCCATAAGATTATTGCCTGCCTGCAAAGAGGGTAGGAATGTGTGCCCCCTTGTTTGTTTATGTACCACATTACTGTGGTGTTGTCCGTCTTTATTGCCAGTTGTCCAGGCTGTAGTAGATCCTTGAAGGCTGTCAGAGCTTTCTGTACAGCTAGCATCCCTTTTTGGTTTATGTGCAGTTTTCTTTGTTCTGCAGTCCATAGGCCTAGAATGCATTGCCCTGCCATGTGTGCCCCCCAAGCATAGTCTGAAGCATCTGTTGTGATAGTTTGCCTGGGTGGGGGCAAGGTGAAAGGCTGACCCTTGTTGAGGTGACATGCCTGTGCCCACCATAGAAATTCCTGTTGAAGGCAGGGAATGAGAGATATCACTGTGTCCAAGCTGTGGCTGTGTTGAGACCATACGCTTTTTAGGTATCATTGTAATTTCCTCATATGCAGTTTTGCAAATGGTATTATCAGAATGCAAGATGCCATGAAGCCCAAAGCCTGCAGAATTTTTCTTGCAGTTAATTGGGTCTTTGTTGCCATTGTCTTGAAATATTGAGTCAGTTGTAATTGCTTGTCTGGTGTAAGATAAGCCTTCTGGGCCGTTGTGTCCAAGCTGGCACCCAGGAATGTCATTTTTTGTGAGGGTACTAGTTTTGACTTCTTTTCGTTTACTGTGTACCCCACACAATTTAGTAGATGCTTCACAAAAGCCAGATGTTGTAAGAGAATGTCTTTTCTTTCTGCTTGGATGAGGCAGTTGTCCAGGTATGGATATATTTGAATTCCTCTTTGTCTGCAGTATGCAATTACTGGTGCCAGACATTTTGTGAATACTCTGGGCGCAGTAGATAAGCCAAAGGGCAGTTCAGAGAATTGATAATGGGTTGAACCTGCAATGAAACGGAGGTATCTTCTGCAACTTTGTCTGATAGGGACATGCAGGTATGCCTCCTTGAGGTCCAACGTTACCAGCCATGCTTCCTTGCCCAACATGGGAAGTAGCTGCTGTAGTGTTAGCATCTTGAATTTGGGAACTTGTAAGTAAGCATTTAGAATTGAAAGGTCCAGAATTGGTCTCCAAGCATTTTCTTTTCTGGGTACTAGGAAGAGTCTTCGAGTAAAATCCTTGGCCTTGCTCTTGAGTTGGTACCCTTTAAATGGCTCTCATGGCCGAGAGCTGTAATTTGTTTTTGAGCCTCTGCCCTTTGATTTTGTGGCAAGTTTGGCATTCCTCTTTTTATTGGCAAGGTGTGAAAGTGGAATCTGTATCCTCGTAAAGTTATGTCTAGGACCCATTTCTCCTTTGTGACCATGTGCCAGTTGTCTGCAAATAGTGCTAGTTTCCCCCCCAGGGGGGCTGACAAAAGAGCTTTGTTTGGCCAGCTGATGTGCAAGTCATTGAGTTTGCCTTCTGGTGGGTTGAGACCTGTCTTCTGCTCCCTTCTGGGTTGGAGTGCCCCATTGGCGAGGTTTATACTGAGCTTGTGGTTGTCCTCTGCCCCTTGGGCGCCTGTATTTACCCCTCTGAGGCCTGTCAGTGGCTGGAAAGGACCAATTTTTTGTTAGCCAGTTTCTGCTGAAGCGAGAGGGTTGTACCTGTAGGAAATCTTTGACTGTCTGCATTGATTTTGCCTTATCTTCCATTTTCTTTAAAACTTCTGCTTTAACACCAAAAAGAACATCCTGCTGTAAGGGAGCATCTAGTAGTTTTGCTTTAACAAGATCAGGCAGACTTTGTTCCTTTAACCAGGCATGCCTACGTATAACTGATCCAGTGACAGCTGCTCTGCAGGAGGCCTCCAAAGAATCAAACCCACATTGTAAGGTATGTTTGCCCACCTGCTCAGTGGCGTGCAACAAATCCTGTACTTCTTTCAATTCAGATGGTTGAGGGAGGGTGGTTATCTTTTGTTTTAACTGAGAGATCAGAAATTGCTGATACTTAAGCATATGAAATTGACCGTTTAGAGCTCTCATAGCTAAAGTGGCTGAGGTGTAAACCTTTTCCCCCCATCCATCTAGTGCTCTTGAATCCCTTTCAGTAGGTACTGGATTTTTAGCCATCGAAGCCTTAGCCCCCTTGGGACCCTGGGAGATAGTCTCTGGGTCAGCTACTGGGCTTTTGTAAAGAAATTTGTGGGAATCGGGTACTCTGTAGTATCTGTCAGGCTTGGCCGGGGCAGGAGGCAGAGAGTCAGGGTTGAAACTGGATTCTAAATAGACATCATCCACAATGTCCAAAACAGGAGGGATGGCTAGAGGTCTGTGTTGGGGGAGTAAAAGAAACTCTCTGAGCCTTTTCTTGGAATCAGAGTAATCCTGACCTTCCCAGTGAAAATGTTCCCTCATAGTGTGTAAAGTTTCCCCAAAAGAGTAATCTTCTGGAGGGGAAGCTGAGGGAATAGAGTCCTCAGCATCAGAATCTTCATAAGGAGAGAAGGAATAGTCTTGGTCCTCAGAGGAATCTGAAGAAATAGACAGTTGTTCAGAGGAAACAGATTCTTCCTCTTATCTAGGCCTTTTGTCAGGAGGAGTCTGAGAACCCCTGATAAGAGAAATCAAATCTTCAGCCATCTTGAGCATCTGTTTCTTAGGCATAGGGCCTTGAACAGGAGAATGAAGTGAAGCCTTTATCGATTTGGAAGGAGTCTTCGATTTGGAAAACGTTTTGACTGTAAGAGTCGTCGGTCTGAAAACGCCTTCAGAAGGCGATGGCGTTTCAGAAGTACCTACGTCCTTGGAAGGTAAATCGTCGGTAGGGCCTGAAGTAAAAGGCTGCGTTGGCCTAGTACATTCCGTCAAAATATCCGTAGCAGTCTCGGGTTCCTAAACTGCGGTAGTCAGAGACTGTGTCGGAGCCTCACTGATAACTGGAAAACCGGAGACCGGATCAACCGAGGCCTCGGAATCGGGCTTAGGCCTGAGCTGTCGATCCTTATCCCTGCGTTTTTTGTGCACGCAGTTGGTAGCTCCGACGGCATGTTATAATTAAATTTTCTGCCAAAAAAGTGTTGTGCGAAATCAAATCGTCTTTTAATAGTACGTTTATTAAATCTAGCACAAAAACAACAAGAAGTGACGTCGTGATCAGGGCCTAGGCAAGGTATGCAATAAGAATGAAAATCCTTATGAGGTATTTGCTTCCCACAAGAAATACAATTGTTAACTTTTTCTGACATCGGTCTGAGGCAATAAAAGTTTCCCCAACGGGGTACTTAGCTTTATAGAAGACTTCGGTCTGAAATTTGAATTCGAAAATCTCAGATCTCCGTTGCTTATTTTAAAGCTGTCTCGCTATGTTAAACTCATTTAACATAGCGAGACAGGTTTAAAAAAAAAGCAACGGAGATCGCAAGATCTCCGTTGCTTTTTACACACTGTGTCACTATGTTAAAGGAGTTTAACATAGCGAGACAGCTTTAAAAAGCAACGGAGATCTGTTTGCTTTTAAAACCTGTGTCGCTATGTTAAACTCTTTAACATAGCGAGATTAGTAGTTTATACTAACGGAAAAGTCGGCGACCGGACCTTTTTCCGTTAGTATATTGAGGGATTTACAATGGGCACGCTGGTTGGGCTGGCCAATCAGCGTGCACGTTTTAGAGGAGGTATTGTATAATAAACAATCTTCTGACTCTAAAGGAGAAATACTTTCTTTGAATTACAATATGCACCAAGCAAGATAAAATTCCTTTGATGAAATTCTCAGCAAAAGATGACATACACAGTCAAAAATGGCACAGTATTCTTTCAAAGATCTCAATTCTCCAGCTGAATGGAATTCTGAAATATCTGAAATAACTACAGATGGACTACCTATCAAATCAAGGCCTCCTACTTTTAAGTTCACCAAGCAATGTTTTTAAATAACCAAAAAGACTTCTGGATGGAAGTGAAAAACTTGTCAAGCAGTCAAAAAGCATCCAATCTTCCCAAAATTACTATAAGCAAACTCTATCCAAACCTACTGATATAGCATATCTGTTTCCCAAACAGTTCAAACTTCCAATTCACTTCTCAGCCTTTAGACATCTCAGAGATATTTCTTCTTAAAAGGATTATTTTAAAGACAACACCTCTTATCTTTCACTTTCAGAAGGTATCCATCCAGGATATGAAGTTATAGCCAACACAAATGCATAATTTGGGAGCACGTCACCTGTTGGCCTCAAAACAAAGATCCTATACACAAATAACACATTAACTGTGGTACAATTTAGGCTACTATCTTCAAGAAAAAAAATATATTAACCATTACTATCCAGTGGCAGTTCCTCTGCTCTGTGTATGCCACCCACAACAATAACCTGTCACAAACAAAGGGAACCCGCTCCTTTCCTCTTCCTAACATTCCATATTTCTGCACTAACCATTCAAAAACTACTTAAAAGAATTATCACATCTGAATTTACAACTCACGTTACTTTCTTTTGGCCTCTTTGGCTGCCATCAACATGGTTTAAAAGACCTATCACCTTAACAGCTAGCCTCTCCTCACAAATCATATTCTCCAAAATGACAAAGTCAAACTCATTTTCACTTATCTGTTAAGCTCATGACTCTGAAAGGAGCTTACTTTATACAGACTTTTGCTCACTTCATTCCAGATGATTTGGTTACACTGACTAATGATAATGTGACACCCCCAACTCCATTTAAAAAGGGGCATTAATGACAACAAAAATGTAACTGGATTTGCAGCTACATAAGTGATGTATCCGGCAAGGTCAGAATAGGAAATTAGTGCCCCCAGTCAAAACAGGTCGGACCGATGTTCCTCAGAGACCTATCCTGGGTCTAGGTGCTTTCTTCTACTTTCATCACTGCCTTCTATTAAGCTGCCACACACACCTGCCTTGTTCTATGCAGACACCATGATCTCCATGTTTTCCTGATGTATCACCAAGCCTCAGCTCAACTATGACAAGCCACCTCACAGCAACCAACTCATGAGTCTGTTAATAAATGTAAAAGAAAAAGGAAGCCATGTTTTTTGGAAATGAAAAACATCTGGCCTAGGTTATTGATGTATGCTCAATAAAGTACAGTTTTGTACCTACCATAAATGTAGATGTTCGAGTGTATACACTGCTGCAGTCATTACACTTGGGTTATCCTGCCGTCAGGCGGTCCCCTCAGTCGGCCAGAGTTCCAAAGTCTTGGTCCGGTGTCGGTTGCTGTCGCTTCTTCCATGACGTCAGTGTGCCAGGGGTAAATAAGATGCAGCCGACGCCATTTTCTTCAGTTTTTCTTGCCCCAGATGTCAGGTGCCCCCAAAAATGTAGGCAATGTAAAATGCTAATAAAACATACATAAGAAAAGCAATCAAAAATTTTCAGTTACCAGCAAATAATCCCCATAGGTAGCAAAGGGTAGAAGGTCTAGGTAAGTACCAGCAAGTAAGAGGGGAAGGAGGGAGGGTAACCTAGACCTACCATCTACATTTATGGTATGTACAAAACTGTACTATGTTCATCGATGACACTGCTGCAGTCATTACACTTGGGTAGAATCCCAAAGCTGAGGTAGGGTGGCTGGTTCTATAAGGCATTAGGGGTGGCTATAAGGCCCTGCAGCACTGC
This sequence comes from Protopterus annectens, assembly GCF_019279795.1. Taxonomy (NCBI): domain Eukaryota; kingdom Metazoa; phylum Chordata; order Ceratodontiformes; family Protopteridae; genus Protopterus; species Protopterus annectens. The sequence continues at coordinate 703,363,412 of NC_056727.1, read as the reverse complement.
AGTGGCAAAGCCAGCTCTGGATTTAGAGTAAAGCGGCAGATGGTAATGCTTGGTGAAGGTATGTACAGAATTCCAAGTTGCTGCTTCCAAAATGTCCTTGGTAGGTACTCCTCTGAGGTAGGCAGTTGAAGTGGCTGTTGCCCTGGTAGAATGAGACCTAATGCTGTTAGGTACAGTTTTTCCATGGTGTGTATAGCAGAAACATATACAGTGCCCTATCCATTTTGAAATTGTCTGTTTTGAAATGGCTTTTCCCTGTGCTCCTGCAGCACATGCTACAAACAATTGTTCAGTTTTCCTGAAAGCTTTCGTTTTGTCCAAGCAGAAGCGTAACTGCCTGTGTATGTCCAAGGAATGCAGAAGTCTCTCCCCTTTATTCTGTGGATTTGGATAAAAAGTTGGCAAGTGAATAGTTTGGTTTAGAGCCACACTTGATACCACCTTTGGCATAAAAGTAGGGTTTGTTCTTAAAGACACCCTGTCCTGGTGGAAAATGATGAAAGGTTCCACTGCCATTAGTGCCTGTAATTCTGAAACTCTTTGTGCTGAGGTTATTGCCAGGAGCAGAGCAGTTTTCCAAGAGACATATTTTAAGTCTGCTGAGTTAGCTGGCTCAAAAGGAGGTAAAGTTCATTTTTCCAAGACGAAGTTGAGGTCCCAAGTTGGAGTTGGTGCTCTACGGGGCGGTCTTATGTTTTTAGCCCCTCTGAGGTACTGTTTTAGCAAAGGATTAGAAAAAAATGGTGGGTCTGTGTTGTAATGAGCAGAGATGGCAGAGGCGTGGATCTTAATGGATGAAAAGGAGAGGCCTTTGTCCAACATCTCAGTTAAGTATTGTAGTATCTGAGGAATATTTGGGACAAGAGGGTCAAGGCTGTGAGCCTGGTTCCAGGCACAGAATCTCTTCCATTTATCCGAATAGGCTTTCCTGGTGCTAGGCCTTCTGGCCTCCAGAATGACATCCATAACAGCTTTGGAGAGAGGCATTGCTTGCTTGACTAAGGAATCTGCCATGCAGCCAGTTCTAAAGTCTTGAGCTGGCTGTGAAGTATCTGACTGTTTTGCTGAGTCAGAAGATGTGGGATTTGAGGCAAAATCCATGGTGGACCTTGTGCTAAGTTCTTTAAGATTGGGTACCAGTGCTGGTGTGGCCAGTCTGGGGCAATCAGGATCATCTTTGGCTTTTCTTGTCTGGCTTTTATGAGTACCTTTGAAAGGAGAGGTAGTGGTGGGAAAGCATATACTTGTAGGTTTTTCCAGCTGAATGAGAGGGCATCCACTTTTCATGCTTGTGGGTGGTAAGTCCTTGTGCAGAATTTCTGTAGCTGGCAATTCATTGGGGATGCAAACAGATCTATGTCCGAGCTCCACCATTTTTGTGTTATCATTCTGAATATTTGTGGAAGTAATTTCCACTCGTGCGGATCCATGATGTTTCTGCTTAAGTCGTTTGCCACTGTGTTTTTCTCTCCTGGCAGGAATTGTGCTTGCAGATGACCTTGATAGGTTAGAGCTGTGCTCCACAAGGTCATGGCTTGCCTGCAGAGGGGATATGAATGAGTGCCCCCTTGCTTGTTTATGTACCACATAACTGTGGTGTTGTCTGTCTTTAGTAGTAGTTGTCCTGGATGCAGAAGGTCCATGAAAGCTATAAGGGCATTTTGTACAGCTAGCATCTCTTTTTGATTGATGTGAAGATGCCTTTGTTCTGCGGGCCACTTGCACTGAATACATTTTCCTGCCATGTGTGCTCCCCAGGCGTAATCCGAAGCATCTGTTGCCAGTGTTTGCCTGGCTGTGTGTTGAGTGAAAGGCTGTCCCTTGTTGAGGTGACAGGCTTGAGCCCACCATCCTGTTGAAGGCACGGAATAAGTGGTATTACTGTTTCCAAACTGTGACAGTGTTGAGACCAGACACTCTTTAGCTACCACTGTAGCTTCCTCATATGCAGTCTGGCATATGGAATTAGTAGTATGCAAGATGCCATGTAAACCAAGGCCTGCAGAATTTTTCTTGCAGGGAGTTGGGTCTTTGTTGCCATCAATTGGAAATATTGAGTCAGTTGTCCTTGCTTGTCTGGCGTGAGATAAGCCATCTGGGCCGTTGTATTTAAGCTGGCACCCAGGAATATTATCTCGTGTGAGGGCACTAGTTTTGACTTCTTTTCGTTTACTGTGTACCCTAGGCAAATTAGCAATCTTTTTACAAACGCCAGATGCTTTAGAAGAATGTCTTTGCTCTCTGCTTGAATAAGGCAATCGTCCAAGTATGGGTAAATTTGAATTCCTGTCTGCAAAATGCAATTACTGGTGCCAGGCATTTTGTAAAGACCCTGGGCGCAGTAGATAAGCCAAAGGGCAGTGCAGAGAATTGGTAATGTATTGAACCTGCTAAGAATCTGAGGTATCTTCTGCAATTTTGTCTGATAGGGACATGCAGGTATGCCTCCTTAAGGTCCAAAGTTACGAGCCAAGCTTTCTTGCTCAGCATGGGAAGAAGCTGCTGTAGTGTCAACATTTTGAATTTTGGAACATCCAGGTAAGTATTTGGAGAAGAAAGATCCAGAATGGGCCTCCAGGCTTTGCCGTTTCTGGGAACCAGAAAGAGTCTTGAGTAAAATCCTTGTCCTTGCTCCTGTGTTGGTACCTTTTGAATAGCTCTCATGTCCATGAGTGCTGTAATTTGTCTTTGAGCCTCTGCCCATTGATTTGGTGGCAGATTTGGCATTCCTTTTAACCTTGGCAGAATGTGAAAGTGGAACCTGTAACCTTGAGATACAATATTGAGAAACCATTTGTCTTTAGTGATCATATGCCAATTGTGACAGAAAAGTGCCAGTTTTCCCCCTAAGGGGGCTGCCAAGAGAGAAGTGCTTGGCAGCTGTAGTGGGAAGTCATTGGGGCTATTTTTTATAAGGTTTGAGGCATGTCTTCCCCTTCTTTCTGGGTTGAAGCACCCCATTGTCAATGCCTGTAAGAACCTTGTGGTTGACCTCTGCCTCTTGGACGTCTGTATCTGCCCCTTTGAGGTCTGTCTGAAACTGGAAAGGACCAATTCTTTGTTGGCCAATTTCTGCTAAATCGAGGAGGCTGAACCTGTAAGAAATCCTTCACCGTTTGCATAGATTTTGCCTTATCCTCCATTTTCTTTAATACCTCTTCTGCCTTAACTCCAAATAAAACATCCTGCTGCAAAGGTGCATCCAGTAATTTTGCTTTAACATGATCTGGTAAAGTCTGCTCTTTTAACCAAGCATGTCTTCTAATGACATACCCTGTAACTGCTGCTCTACAGGAGGCCTCTAATGAATCAAAACCAGATTGCAAAGTATGTTTTCCCACTTGTTCAGCTGCATGCAATAAATCCTGCATTTCCTTATAGTTAGGAAAATCTGAATTTGGAAGCATTTTTGTTTCAACTGAGACATCAAATATTGCTGATATTTAAGCATGTGAAACTGGCAATTTAAGGCCCTCATTGCTAAAGTTGCAGATGTATATACTTTCTTCCCCCATCTGTCTAATGCTCTGGAATCTCTGTCAAAGGGGACTGGATTTTTTGCTGTAGAGGCCTTTACCCCTTTGGAACCCTGGGAAATAGTTTCAGGGTCAGCAAGAGGGCTTTTATAAAGAAATTTGTGAGAGTCAGGGACTCTGTAGTATCTGTCTGCCTTAACTGAAGCAGGAGGTAAAGAATCAGGATTTAAACTGGATTCAGAATACACATCATCCACAATATCTAACACTGGCGGAATAGCAAGGGGCCTGTGTTGAGGTAATAAAAGAAAATCTCTCAGCCTTTTCTTGCATTCTAAATAATTCTGGCCCTCCCAATAGAAATGCTCCCTCATGGTATGTAAGGTTTCCCCAAAGGAGTAGTCCTCTAGTGGAGAGGCTGAAGGAATTGATTCCTCAGCATCAGAATCCTCATAAGGGGGGTAAAGAGTATCCTTGGTCTGAGGATGAATCTGAAGAGATGGACACCTGGTCGGATGAGTCATAGTCTGCATCCTGTCTAGGCTTTTTATCAGAAGGAGGGTGGGACCCCCAGATCAGAGTAATTAAGTCTTCGGCCATTTTGAGTATCTGTTTCTTAGGCATGGAGGCCTGTCCTGGTGGATGTTGAAGTTGTTTCTTTGTTTTTAAAGGGGTTTTAGACTTAGCAGAAGATTTAATGGTTAACTGAGTAGGTCTGAAAACACCCTCTGAAGCTGCGGGTTGTTCAGCTACTCTCGATCCCTCTGAAGGGTTAGTCTCGGTAGGCCGTAAATCTGGTGTATCCAAAGGCCCAGCCATCTCCACATGGGAGTCAGAGGTGGCCTGTGGTTCCAAAGAAGCGGTCGTCAGGGGCTGCGAAGGCGCCTCGCTGAAAACCAGAGAACCGGCAACTGGCCTAGAAGAGGCTTCGTCGTCAGTTTTGGGCCTCGGATGCCTGTCCTTGTCTTTGCGCTTTTGTGTATCCCGGTCGTCGGTTGTTCCGACGGCATGGTGTAATTGAATTTTCTGCCAAAATAATGTCAGGCAAAATCAAACAGACATTTAATAGTGCACTTGTTAAACCAGCACAAAACCGACAACCTGTGATGTCGTGGTCTGGGCCTAGGCATGGGATACAATAAAAATGGAAATCCTTATGAGATATTTGCTTCCCACAAGAAATACAATTATTAACTTTTACTGACATCGGTCTGAGGCAAGAAAAAGTTTCCCCAATGTGGTACTTAGCTTTGTAGAAGACCGGTTCTGGATTCGGAAAGAAAATCTCAGGAGTCGGCCGACCGGCACTTGCGAACTGCTTTTGCTTCGGGCACCGAGCGGCAAGAAAGACTGAAGAAAATGGCATTGGCTGCATCTTATATACCCCTGGCGCACTGACGTTAGTGAAGAAGCGACAGCAACCGACGCCAGACCAAGACTTTGGAACTCTGGCCAACTGAGGGACTGCCTGACAGTAGGATAACCAAGTGTAATGACTGCAGCAGTGTAACACGATGAACATCCACCACTCACCAGGGGAAGAAGATTGATCAGTACAAAAATGTAACTATATCAGATTCTGGCTTGATCAACAACACACCTTTTCCACATCTTAACAGTGTATTACCTAAACTTAGGTATCTGCTATATACCACAAAATATTACATCTAGTTAGCGCTGAAGTAAAATCTACAATGCAAAAGAAATGTTAATTCCAACCTTAATGTTTATGGACTCCTACTAGTGATGGCAGAGTTCACTAACTGTCAAAAGATACAAGCACTTTTACACCAGTAAAATCAGGTCTGCAGACATATGTCCATGTATCAATCACAAAACTTCCTATGGCAAAACTATTGTCAATTCCTCAATGAGACAGCAAAGATGCCTCTTCATTATTGTATACATATTTTTAGGAAATACAATCCATTTCTTGGCTATGTCTTCAAGGAAAAAAATATATTCACCATCTCCAGCCCTCACTGCCCATTCCACTTACTTCCATCCAAACTACTCCTGAGAATGCTTTACAAGTTCGCTTTTCGGTATCTCAAAATACAGAACATCCTTCAACTAAGTATCAAATCCCTACCAACATCTCCTTGGAGGCTGTTTAACTACCCTCTGACAATTAACTAACCTCTGACAAATGCTGTATGTGGATGTCAGTTCCACTGTGTGGATGGATAAAGCCCAGCTCTGTCCCACATGACACTGTTCAGTTAGTAGTTCTACATCACAAAGAGCAAAGTATAGTAGGGGCTATGTCTGTTCACCCCTCTTACGAGGAAGGGACGCAGCAAGCATCCAGCAATGCACACCTCCATACAAGATCCATAGTGTAGACAGCAGAATATGGGGAGCATTTATTCCTGAGAACATGGATGGGGGTGGGAATGCCTGTGAGCTTACAGAAGCCAGTGACAGCCCTACACTATGATCATTAAATACTTTGATGAAAGATGGAGATGCACTGAGAGCTAGGGCTTAAAAAAGAAAATTCCTCACTCCATCACAGGTGATTGCACCACTTCAGGCATGCTCAAGTCAACCCGAAGGGAATAAAGGAGTCAAAGGGTGGTCAAACGAGTGGAATAAGCTAGATAGTCAAGGCAAAAAAAAAAAAAAAAAGCATGCAGAAATTATTAGTCCCTCGTGGGAATGCAGATGGATTCATTCATCTCAAATATGTTTCCAGCCTGTGTTTCTATTTTGTACTCACATGTCAGGTCCAATGACATATTATATGCACATTTGTATGGAGTCAAGTTTAAAAATCTCTTCTCTGTAGATACTGTGTTTCTTTTTTGTTTCCTCTTGGGGATCCCATCTAACTACTTTAAAAAGTAAGTAAATAAATAAAATAAAAATATTTACCTTCGTAAGTCTTTGGAGGTAACAAAGCCAAAATGTCATACAGTCTTAATCGGACCATTGCAGCACTGGCCTTGAGGAGAGCTCCATGAGATTTGATGACAGATGGAATGCTAAAAAGTTAAACAAGGCAGTTGCTTTTAAATTCAGGAAAGATAAACAGTACACTAAAAATATGTAAAATGCAATATTCGGCATTGTATAAAATGAAGACATTTATCAGTCCATTACTGGTAAATAAGAAGTTATGTACCTACCATAACGTTCCATGTTAGTTGTCTTCTCTCGCCTTCTTTCTTGCTTGATGGGTTCGGAGCCGATCCTCGGCTCTGACTCGGCACTTGCTAAGCTCGAGAGTCACTTTTACCAGCTCGAGGCAACCCCATATCCCATGATGCAAGGCGGTAAGTACCCAGATCTCGTTTGATGACAAAGGGCAATAGCACCAAGCATAAACACTTCCCAAAGGAAGAAAGAAAGCCTACAGGATGGAAGAAGGACCAGCTCTGAATGGTCTTCAGCATAATAATTCCTTGTAGAAAAGGTCTGTCCAGGCCTGGGGGAAGGAGGGAGGGCCGCAAGAAAGAAGGCGAGAAGACAACTAACATGGAACGTTATGGTAGGTACATAACTTCTTAATGTTAAGTTGTCAATCTCGCCTTCATTCTTGCTTGATGGGACCGGCCCCTAGCACCTCTATCCTGGGTGGCTCAATGGAACAGACTCTTGAGGACTGTAGAGCCAAAACTGGCTCTGTCCCTGGAGGCCAAGTCCAATTTGTAATGGGAAACAAAAGTATGAGGAGTGGCCCAAGTGGCCGCTGCACAAATAGTGTCTAAAGGAAGTCTAGCTTGAAAGGCTGTAGAAGTAGCTAAGCTCCTAGTTGAATGTGCTTTAGGTTTTGAGCACAGCTGTTTTCCCCTGAGCAGATAAATTTCAGAGATGACAGAAGAAAGCCATCTAGATAAGGTCACTTTAGAGACAGGAAGGCCTTTCTTGTTATCCGCATAGGAAACAAAGAGTTGATCGGATTTCCTAAATTGTTTAGTTCTGTCCAAATAATATCTGAGTTGGCGGTGGACATCAAGATAATGTAGTTTTGTTCGATCTGTTTGAATAGTTTGGAAAAATACAGGAGATCAATGGATTGATTCAAATTAGTCTTTGAGGCGACCTTAGGCAAAAAGGTCGGATTAGTTCTCAATGATACTCTGTCTTTGTGAAAGACCAAATAGGGGGGTCGAACCAATAGAGCATGAAGTTCAGACACCCTCCTGGCGATGTAATAGCTACTAGGAATAATGTCTTCCAAGCAACAACTTTTAGGGAGCAAGAAACTGCTCGCTCGAAGGGGCGAAGAATCAAGGATGTCAGCACTAAATTTAGATCCCATTGAGGAGGAGGATTCCTGATTGGAGGCTTTAGCAGGAAAATTCCTTTCAAGAAGGCTCTACAAAGCCTATGGGACCTAATATTGTGATCTGCGCTGCCGACATGAAAGTTGAGATAGCAGCCAATTGAACTCTAACTGTGGAAGAAGAGGAGCCTGCATGAAAAATCTCCGCTAAGAAGTCCAAACCTGCCTGAACTGGGGCAGTGAAGGGATCAATATTCTTGGCTTTAGCCCAATAAGAGAAACGTTTCCATTTGCTTGTATAAATCCTCCTGGTAGAGGATTTTAAAAGCTACTATGATGTCTCTAACAGGGTTAGAGATCAAAGGAAGCCTGGCTAAGGAAGGAAGTGGAGCAACCATGCTGTGAGGTTGAGAGAAGGGATAGACCGGTGCAGCTGACCGGATTGGTGAATCAGAAGATCTGGCACTGGGTCCAGATGCCACAGCTGCACCAAAAGGTGACGATGGAGGAACGGAAACCAAATTTGTCGAGGCCAATAAGGAGCAATGAGAATCATTTTGGCTCTCAAAACGGTAGCTTTCTGGATAACTTGAGGGATCAGGGGAAAGGAGGAAAGGCATAAAGAAGTCCCTGGGGCCAATCCTGGGTCAGAGCGTCTCTGGGGGGGATGGCCTGACAGAGGGTAGAGAGAGAAGAAGTCTGGGCATTTGCTGTTTTGGGGAGTAGCAAAGATCGCAACATGGGTGACCCCATTCCAGAAAAATCTCCTCCACTATAGATTGCTTGAGAGACCACTCGTGAGGCATGAGAATAGCTCTGCTCAATCTGTCCGCTAAAATGTTGGTTTTCCCAGGGATGCGTTGCTACCAGAAACCGATGAGAGGAGATAGCCCATTGCCAAAGTCTGAGCGCTTCTCGACACAAGGGGTAGGACTTGGTTCCGCCCTGTTTGTTGATATACCAAACTACAGACATGTTGTCTGTGTGGACTGCAATTGTCCCTACAGGAAGAAAGTCGTTGAGGGCTTGCAACGTTAAAAGCACTGCTCTCATCTCTAGGACATTTATGTGCAGGTGGTACTCGAACGGTTGCCACGTCCCATGAACCATCCTGCCCTGATAATGCCCCCCCACCCGATCAGGGAGGCATCCGTGGTGACAGCGGCTACCGGGGATGGGGGGTACAAAGTGTCTGCCTTGGTGAATCTGGGGAGAAGTGATCCACCAAGCAAGATGATTTTTGCAAACCTGTGTCACCAGAATTTGGTGACGCATTGGAAGTTGTTGGTAAGACCACTGAGTGAACAAAATCCACTGAAGAAGGCGCATGTAGAAGCGAGCCAGGGGAAGAAGAGTAATGGCCGCAGCCATGAGACCTAATACCTTTAGAACCATTCTGGCCTGTACTTTCTTGTTGGCTAGAATGATCCTGACATGACTTTGAATGTCTGAAACTCTTCGGTCTGTAAGGGTAGCTGACATCCGAACAGTGTTTAAGTTTGCGCCTATGCAAGTAATAGACTGGCAGGGCAATAAGGATGACTTTTCGAAGTTGATCGAGATGCCCAAATGAGAACAAAGATTTATTGTGTAATCCCTGGCTTGAACAAGCTGATGCCTGGTGGTGGCTGACAGGAGCCAGTCATCGAGATACGGAAACACCTGGAATCCTTGACGTCTCAGGTGAGCCGTGACCACTGCCATGCATTTGATGAACACTCTGGGGGCTGTGGTGAGACCAAAGGGCAGGGCTCTGAACTGGAAATGACTGGACCCCAGCCGAAAGCGGAGAAATCTCCTGGAGCGTCTGTGAATTTTTATGTGATAGTACGCATCCTGAAGATCTACTGAGCACATCCAGTTGTCCTTCTGCAAGAAGGGCAGAATCGACTGAAGAGTGACCATTCGGAATCTTGTCTTCCTCACAGACTTGTTGAGTCTGCTGAGATCCAATATTGGTCTCCAGTCTCCCGTCTTTTGGGGACCAAAAGAACCTTGAGTAGATTCCGGCTCTGAATGGTCTGTTGTAACTGGCTGAATGGCTCTTTTGCAGTAGTTTTGAGACTTCTAACTCTGCAATTTCCCTTAGACCGGGTGGTATATCTGGAAGGGAATTTGAGGGATAGAAAGGACTTTCCTCGAAAGGAATTTTGTAACCCTCGGATATGATCGACTGTACCCATCTGTCTTGAGTGAGAAAGCCAGGCTTCTGGGTACAGTGATAGTCTTCCCCCGACTGCCTCCAAGGAGGGACAGCCGGGCAACATCTCAGGGATGCTGAAAGGGCTTGTCAGAGAGACTCTCTGTTTCCCTGGTTTTGTGGACCCCTCTGCCTCTAGAGCGTCTGTTGTTGTTACCCCTCTGCCTCTAGGGGTAAACTGACCACGTGAATCGGCGTGACTCCTTGGGATTTATGGAACCACATTTTGCCACCCTTCTGTCCTTTGGGATAAGGTCTAGAAGGGGTGGAAAACGGACTCCGGCAGAAAGACTTTTGCCGTCCTGCTCACACCTGGTCAACGTTTCCTTCACTTGAGGGCCAAACAAAGCTGACCCATCAAAGGGAGAGTTTGTGAAGGACGCCTTAAAGGGATCTGCAAAATTACATAGCCGCATCCAGGCTTGGCGTCTAAGAGCCGCACCTGTACCTGCGGCCCTACTCTCCATCAGCAGCATATGATATCAGCCGCATGGAGGAGTTTGCAATGGAGTTAAGGGTTCCTAGCTGCGAAGCAATTTTTTCCTGAGCCCCGCAGCTGTAGGATCCTGCACAACTTCACCTAGCTCCTTAAGGATATCCCTTTGGAGTCTGGTGAAGTGACAAAGGTAGTTCAGCGAGCATAGCAAAGGTCGCTGAAGAAAACATCCGCTTACCATATCTATCCATGGTCCTAGAGTCCTTATTAGGAGGATGGACAGGTGCGGAAGGATCTGCAAGTTCCTTCTTGGTGGCAGCCACCACCATGGCATCAGCGGGACACCTTTGTAAGGAATTGCTTGTCCGACGGGCAGTAATAAATTTAGAAGGCCTCCTAGGGACAGGCTCTACAGAGTCAGGAGCAGCCCACGCCTTCGAGCAATAACCTGCATAAGGGGTCGAAGGCGGAGACACCCAGGAGGTGGAGGGCCGAGATCCAAACGCCTCCAGGTATACTGACTCATCCTCAGAGGGATTATTGGTGGGCCAGTTTCCCTCTGTCTAAGGAGTTCTAGGATGTCTGAGAAGGAGACATCCTCAGAGGGGATCTTGGGGATCCCTCTGACTCATCTAAGTCAGTATCTGAAGTGATAGACTCGGGGAGTCTACGTGTTTCCTCTTACATGTCCTCTTCCGGAGGATCCCTGACAAATCAGGAGAATCCTCGGAAGAAGGGATATTCCCAGTGGGGAAACCTGAGGCGGAGGATCTCTGGGTCCTGGAGCAAGAGAAGTGGCAGAGATGTCAACAGGCACCATAGAGGGAGGAGCTAAGGGAACAGACTGCTGGCTGAGACCAGTGGCCAGCACACTCTTCATCACCTCGGCCCCTCCCAGGAAGGTCCGAGAGCCCGCTCAAGAACTAGGAACTCCAGGACCCACCGAAGGAGGGCTCCGAGGCAGATGTCGGAGCCGAGCTCACCAAGGCCGAGGCTCCAAGGGGAAGAGCGGGCTCGGACAAGGGTCGATGCCACTCACCCCTCGGAGGAGACCAGGAAGCCCGGCCACGAATCCCTCTAAGGAAGGTCTCAAGAGGAGATAAGAGTAGAGGCTGAAGGAGCAGAAGGGGTATCTGTCCCTCAGCCATAGCAGAAACTATTCCGAAGACTCCAACTCCAAACTCTGAGGTAGAGTCGAAGGAGGAACTGCAATGGGTGTGGACTAATAGTCGTCTGCTGAGACGGACTATGTAGCATTTGGGCCAGTGCCTGTGACTTTAGTAATCTACTGACCACTCTCTCCAAATCATGGTCAGAAAGCCTGGATGACCTTGAAGATCGGCTCCGATGGCTCCGCCCGAGAGGAGAGGCGAGCCGAAAGTATCGGCTCCAAGGAAGGGGACCTAGACCTCTTCCTCGAAGGAACCATCGGAGCTGATGAAACCACTGAAACTGTCGGAGCCGACAACTTATCGGCACCGACAGGTAGCTTCGATGCATCGGCTCCAGCCGGAGCCGATACGGCCATAAATGTAAGGGTGTCAGAGCCGATCGGAGCCGACACCGATGCCTGGGCCACATGGTGGTCGGAACCGATCGGAGCCGACACCGAAGTGGTCGAACCAGAGTCGGCACTGATAGCCACCGGTGCCGAAGGTTTAGGTAACCCAGAATCGGCTCCAGCCGGAGCCGATCTCGACTCTGAATGAGTCGTGGCCGAGGCCACAGGCTTGGACACAGAAGCCTGGGCCTTGGAAGACTTAGAAGTCTTAGATGGGGCCGACTTAGCCGGAGAGCCCTCCGGCTTAAGAAGGCCCCTCAAAATCAATTTATTTCTTCTTTCCTGCAGGACTCTCTGGCTAAAAGAATGACATATAGCACAGGAGTCCTGCAGGTGAAGAGGCCCCAGGCAGTAAAGGCAAGAAGTGTGACCATCTGTCAGAGACATCTTCTGACAGCACGAGTCACACTTCTTAAAGCCTGAGACCCTTTCTTTAGACATGGTGATAAAACACACACACACAACACCAGTCCAAGAAATTAAATTAAATATACCAAAAGGTATCAATAACAGACACACACACACACCCTAACAGGGGGGGATGGGATGGGTGAAAGTCTGACTAAAAGTTATGAGGAGACAGGGAAATTTTCTTGTCAGAAAGGGATTAAAACTAAGTTAAAACTAATAATTTTAAGATTTTTTGTGAAAAGGGGCTAAAATAGTAAAGTAACAATTCACTTACCAGGAGCTGGTAAAAGGAGGACCTCATCAGCGAAGCGGCAAACGAGATCTGGGTACTTACCGCCTTGCATCATGGGATATGGGGCTGCCTCGAGCTGGTAAAAGTGACTCTCGAGCTTAGCAAGTGCCGAGTCGGAGCCGAGGATCGGCTCCGAACCCATCAAGCAAGAATGAAGGCGAGATTGACAACTTAACATGTACAGTTTTGTACCTACCATAAATGTAGATGTTCGAGTGTTCACCCTGCTGCAGTCATCACACATGGGTTATCCTGCCGTCAGGCGGTCCCGCAATCGGCCCGAATTCCAAAGTCTTGGTCCGGCGTCGGTTGCTGTCGCTTCTTCCCTGACGTCAGTGCGCCAGGGGTATATAGAGGCATCCAATGCCATTTTCTTCAGTTTTTCTTGCCCCAGATGTCAGGTGCCCCCAAAAGGTAGGCAAAATATATACATCTATATATATATATATATATATATATATATATATATATATATATATACACACACACACATATGGCTATATAAAAATAAAACAAAAACCCTTAGGTACAAGGAAATACACCACATAGGTAGCATAGGATAAAGTGGTAGAGATAAGTTCAGCTAGTTCAGAGGGGATGGAGGGAGGGTAACCTGGACTGCAGCAGGGTGAACACTCGAACATCTACATTTATGGTAGGTACAAAACTGTACTATGTTCATCGTGTTACCCTGCTGCAGTCATCACACTTGCATTGAATCCCAAAGTTAAGGAGGGGAGGTGGAGTCAGACAGGGTTAGAAGAAGCTAGTAAGCCCTGCAAAACTGCAGTGGCAAAACCAGCTCTAGTCTTAGAGTAAAGAGGTAAGTGATAGTGTTTGGTGAAGGTGTGCACTGAACTCCAAGTAGCAGCTTCCAGAATATCCTTGGTTGGCACTCCCCTGAGATAGGCTGCTGATGTAGCTATAGCCCTGGTGGAGTGGGACCTAATGTTAGCAGGTACTGGTTTCCCATGATGTGTGTAGCAGAAACGTATGCAACGTCCTATCCATTTAGAAATGGTCTGTTTTGAGATGGCTTTTCCTTGTGATCCTGTAGCATAGGCCACAAAGAGCTGGTCAGTTTTTCTGAAAGCCTTAGTTTTATCCAAGTAGTAACGTAACTGCCTGTGAATGTCCAAAGAGTGCAGGAGTCTTTCTCCTTTGTTCTGGGGATTTGGGAAGAAGGTGGGCAAGTGAATGGTTTGGTTTAGGGCCACACTGGATGCCACCTTTGGCATAAAGGAAGGATTAGTTCGTAGAGAAACTCTGTCTTGATGAAAAATGAGGAAAGGTTCCACTGCCATTAGTGCCTGTAGCTCTGAGACTCTTCTAGCTGAGGTTATTGCTAGTAGTAGGGCAGTTTTCCATGAAAGAAATTTTAAATCAGCTGAAAAAGCTGGTTCAAAGGGCGGCAGTGTAAGCTTTTCCAGGACAAAGTTGAGATCCCAAGTAGGTGTTGGAGCTGTCCTTGGCAGTCTTAAGTTCTTAGCCCCTCTGAGGTACTGTCTTAGGAGCGGATGTGAAAATAAAGGAGGATCCGTGCTGTAATGAGCTGAAGGCGTGGATCTTAATAGATGAAAAGGAAAGTCCTTTGTGTAACATCTCAGTTAAATATTGTAGAATCTGAGGAATGTTCGGCTCCAGGGGATTTAGGCCTTTAGCCTGGTTCCAGGCGAAAAATCTTTTCCATTTTTATGAATAGATTTTCCTGGTGCTGGGCCTCCTGGCCTCCAGAATGACATCCATAACAGCTTTGGATGAAGGTGTTGGCTGGTTGTTTAGGTAATTTGCCATGCAGCCAGGTTTAAAGTCTTGAGCTGGCTGTGTAGAATCAGATTGTCTCGCTGGGTGAGCAGGTGAGGAATTTGTGGCAAAATCCATGGTGGGCCCTGGGCCATGTTCCTTAAAATTGGATACCAATGTTGGCGTGGCCAGTCTGGTGCAACGAGAATCAGTTGTGGCCTCTCTAATCTGACTTTCAGCAGTACCTTTGCTAGAAGAGGCAGTGGAGGGAAGGCATACACTGTTAATGCTTTCCAACTGAATGAGAAGGCGTCCACTTTCCAAGCTAGTGGATGGAAGGTCCTTGTGTAAAATTTTTAAAGTTGGTGGTTGTGGGGGCTTGCAAACAGATCTATGTCTGGGCGTCCCCATTATTGAGCTATCATTGCAAATACTTGTGCATCTAGTTTCCATTTGTGTGGATCCATGATGTTTCTGCTTAGGTTGTCTGCCAATGTGTTTTTCTTCTGGCAGGAATTGTGCTTGTAATTGAACCTGGTAAGACAGTGCAGTGTTCCACAAGGTCATTGCTTGCCTGCATAGAGGGTAGGAATGTGTGCCCCCTTGCTTGTTTATGTACCACAAAACAGTGGTGTTGTCTGTCCTTATTAGTAGTTGTCCTGGGCGTAGACGATCCTTGAAAGGTGTTAGGGCATTCTGCACTGCTAGCATTTCTTTTTGATTGATATGCAGGTGTCTCTGATCTGTAGTCCATTTGCCCTGAATGCACTGTCCTGCCATGTGTGCTCCCCAGGCATAGCCCGATGCATCTGTTGTCATAGTTTGCCTGGCTGTGGGTAAGGTGACAGGCTGACCCTTGTTGAGGTGACATGCCTGTGGCAACCATAGAAACTCCTGTTGAAAGTAGGGAATGAGTGGAATCACTGTTTCCAAGCTGTGGCTGAGCTGAGTCCATACACTTTTAAGGTACCATTGTAATTTCCTCATATGCAGTTTTGCAAATGGTATTAGTAGTATGCAAGATGCCATGAATCCCAAGTCCTGCAGAATGTTTCTTGCAGGAAGTTGGATCTTTGTTGCCATTATTTTGAAATATTGAAACAGCTGTCGTTATTTGTCTGGCGTGAGATAAGCCATCTGGGCCGTTGTATTCAAGCTGGCACCCAGGAATATTATGTTTTGTGAGAGCACTAGTTTTGATTTATTTTCGTTTACTGTGTACCCTAGGCAACTTAGAAGGTGTTTGACAAATGCCAGATGCTGTAAAAGAATTCCCTTGCTTTCTGCTTGAATAAGACAGTCGTCCAGGTATGGGTATATTTGAATTCCTCTTTGTCTGCAGTATGCAATTACTGGTGCCAGGCATTTTGTGAAGACCCTGGGCGCAGTAGATAAGCCAAAGGGCAGTGCAGAGAATTGATAATGTGTTGAACCTGCAATGAAGCGGAGGTATCGTCTGCAATTTTGTCTGATAGGGACATGCAGGTATGCCTCCTTGAGGTCCAAAGTGACTAGCCAAGCATTCTTGCCCAGCATGGGAAGAAGCTGCTGTAGTGTTAGCATCTTGAATTTTGGTACTTGCAGATAGGTGTTCAGAATTGAAAGATCCAGAATGGGTCTCCATGCTTTTTCCTTTCTTGGAACTAGGAAGAGTCTTGAGTTAAATCCTTGTCCTTGCTCCTGTGTAGGTACCTGTTGAATGGCTCTCATGTTCATGAGAGCTGTAATTTGTTTTTGTGCCTCTGCCCATTGATTTGGTGGCAGGTATGGCATTCCTTTGATCCTTGGTAAGGTATGAAAGTGGAATCTGTATCCTTGAGAGACAATGTTTAGAACCCATTTGTCTTTTGTGATGATGTGCCAGTTGTCTGCAAAAAATGCTAGTTTTCCTCCCAAGGATGTTGCCAGGAGAGATTTGTTTGGTAGTTTGAGGACAGAGTCATTGTGTCTGCCTTCTGCTAGCTTGGGGCCTGTCTTCTCCTCCTTTCTGGGTAGCAGAACCCCATTGGCGAGGTTTGTAAGAGCCCTGTGACTGACCTCTGCCCCTTAGGCGTCTGTATTTGCCCCTCTGTTATCTGTCTGAAGCTGGAAAGGACCAATTTTTTGTTGGCCAATTTCTGCTGAAGCGAGGGGGTTGTACCTGCAAGAAATCCTTGACCATTTGCATAGATTTAGCCTTATCCTCCATTTTCTTTAAAACCTCTTCTGCTTTGACCCCAAATAATACATCCTGTTGTACAGGTGCATCTAATAATTTTGCTTTAACATGGTCAGGGAGGGATTGCTCTTTTAACCAAGCATGTCTACGAATGACAGAGCCAGTAACAGCTGCTCTACAGGAAGCTTCCAATGAATCAAATCCACATTGTAAAGTATGCTTGCCCACCTGTTCAGCTGCATGCAACAGATCCTGTATTTCCTTGAATTCAGGCTGTTCTGAATGTGTGCTCATTTTTTGTTTTAACTGAGTCATCAGGAATTGTTGATATTTCAACATGTGAAACTGGCAATTTAATGCTCTCATAGCCAGAGTTGCAGAGGTGTATATTTTCTTTCCCCATCTATCTAGGGCTCTGGAATCTCTTTCAGAGGGCACAGGATTTTTAGCCACAGAAGCTTTTGCTCCCTTAGGACCCTGGGATATGGTTTCTGGGTCAGCTACAGGGCTTTTATAAAGGAATTTGTGAGTCAGGTACTCTGTAGTATCTGTCTGGTTTGGCTGGAGCAGGAGGTAGAGAGTCTGGATTTAAACTAGACTCCAAGTAGACATCATCCACAATATCTAAAACAGGAGGGATAGCAAGAGGTCTGTGCTGGGGTAATAAAAGGAACTCTCAGAGCCTTTTCTTAGAATCTGAGTAATCCTGGCCTTCCCAGTGGAAATGTTCCCTCATGGTATGTAATGTTTCCCCAAAGGAGTAGTCTTCAGGGGGAGATGCTGAGGGAATAGAGTCTTCAACATCAGAATCCTCATAAGGTGGAAAAGTGTAATCCTGTTCCTCAGAAGAATCTGAGGAGAGAGAAACCTGGTCAGAGGATGCATAATCCTCCTCTTGTCTTGGTCTTTTATCAGGAGGGGGATGGGAACCCCTGATAAGGGTAATTAAATCTTCAGCCATTTTAAGCATCTGTTTCTTAGGCATGGGGCCTTGACCTGTAGACTGATGAATAGTTTTCTTAGGTTTTAAAGGAGTTTTAAGCTTAGCATAAGATTTAATGGTGAGTGTAGTCAGTCTAAAGACACCTTCTGCAACCGAAGGTGTTTCCTCTGCACCGGTGTCTAATTCTGCTCCGGTGTCGGTAGATGGCTGCATTGGCCTAGTAGACTCCTCTTGGGAGTCGGCAGCTGTCTGGGGTTCCAGCTCTGTGGTCGTCAGGGGCTGTGTAGGCGCCTCACTGAAAACCAGAGAACCGCCGACAAGCCCAGCTGAGGCCTCGGGGTCTGGCTTATTCCTAGGCTGCCTGTCCTTATCCTTGCGTTTTTTATGAATTGCGGTCGTCGGCTGCTCTGACAGCATGATATAATTAAATTTCCTACCAAAGTAATGCCGTGCAAAGTCAAAACGGTGTTTGATAGTGCGTTTATTAAACCTAGCGCAAAACCGACAACCTGTGACGTCGTGGTCTGGGCCTAGGCAAGGAATACAATAGGAATGGAAGTCCTTATGAGGTATTTGCTTCCCACAAGAAATGCAATTGTTAACTTTTTCTGACATCGGACTGAGGCAAGAAAATGTTCCCCAACGGGGTACTTAGCTTTACTGAAGACTTCGGACCGAAATTCAAATCTAAAATCTCAGGTGTCGGCCGACCGCCACTTGCGAACTGCTTCTGCTTTGGGCACCGCTCAGCAAGAAAGACTGAAGAAAATGGCGTCGGATGCCTCTTATATACCCCTGGCGCACTGATGTCAGGGAAGAAGCGACAGCAACCAACGCCGGACCAAGACTTTGGAATTCGGGCCGACTGCGGGACCGCCTGACACCAGGATAACTCAAGAGTGATGACTGCAGCAGGGTAACACGATGAACATCTACTTAATCCAACCTAGGGTTACAATGAGTAAAGTCTATTCTGAGAATGTTGGAAGTAAAAGTATATCTCTCGCAGGGTACCACACAGACTAAAAGATATATACCTAAACAAACAATGGGGAAATTCAGAATAGTAGAGTAGTGGTAATTGTATCAAATGTTTGTTTTGGGAAAATAAAGGGAATTGCCTTGAGTACAAACATGAAAAAGCATGCCTGTGTCCCAAACAGAACCATATGAGTTCACAAATGGACCAAGGAAATTTGAGACAGAAGACAAATTTTTTCAGTATGCAAAATTTTGCACATTTATTATGCCTTGAAAAAATGCCGTCACTGATTATATGAAATTAATGACACAAGTACAGCCTGTAAAATACAAAGTTTCAACTGGATTTAGTCACAATATACGTGTACTCTAGGCTAATGACCACTAGGGCCCTTATAAGTCTAGCTGTGCAGCTCAAACGTGACTCACAAGTTTTATGTTTTAGACATTTATCTATAGTGAAAACTTTCAAATAAACTAGATCAAAAATAAAAAGTGTAATTTCATTACAGTTTCAATACAATAAAAATAAAAATTCTGACATCTTTAAAAGCAACGTTCCGTAAAAATCATCATATTTGTTTCCTAGAAACAATTCCAACGAGAGACAGAAAATTAACTTGGTGCTTGTATTTATAATTAAGACTAAGCTTTGAAATTACCAAGATCAAAAGGTTGAAAAATTATGTAGTTGCAGTTATTTGTTAGGCAGAAATTCAACAAGATATCATCTGCATTAAAGTCACATTATCTGAGAGAGAAATCTATGAAGCTGAAGAAGTGGTAAGAGAATCAATGATACTTATGCTTAACACAGAATCCCTGTACTGATTACATCTGAACCTTTACTATCACAAGGGTACCTTGCCATATACCTAATATTTCCTCTGTTACATTAAATGGATTGACACACCTTGATTCCTGGTAAGTCCTCAGATGAGCAGCAGTAAGAACACGTGGTTTCAATAAAAGAAAAGACATTTACTGAATTAAATGATAAACATACAACAGGTTTTACTCAACAGATAGTTCTATTTTTGCTAATAAGTAAAACATTTACGGTTTTCAAATCATACCCCCATCAAATTTCACCTATGAAATAATACCCAAACTACAAATAATGGCACAATGAAAATAAAGCTGGACAGCAAGAAAGTACAGTTGTGTACACTTACCATAAATGTAGATGTTCGAGTGTATTCACTGTTGCAGTCATCACATTTGGGTTATCCCTGCCAGGGTTGCCCTCAGCCGGCCCAAATACCAGAGGCTTAGTATTTCTGCATCGGTTGCTGTCGCTTCAGGACTGATGTTAGGTCATCAGTAGTATAAAGTAAGGCAGCCGACACCATTACATCAGTTTTTCTTGCCCTAACCTGTCAGGAGCCCCCAAGTAGGAGCCAGGTTCTGGTGGAAGAACCCCACCAGTAGAAAGTAAATACCAATATGTCCCTTGTAAGGAAAGAGAAGAAAAAAGGGGTGGAGGGAGGGAAACCAGGACTGCAACAGTGAATACACTTGAACATCTACATTTATGGTAAGTGTACACAACTGTACTATGTTCTTTGTGTTTCACTGTTGCAGTTATAACATTTGGGTTGATTCCCAAAGCTGAGGAAATGGGTGGAGGCTGTCAAGGAAACTAGGGGCTGGCTAGGATGCAAGACTGCAGAAGCAAACCCTGCCCTGAATTTGGAGAACAGAGGCAGGTGGTAATGTTTGGTAAAAGTGTGAACAGATGTCCAGGTGGAAGCCTCCAGGATGTCCCTGGTGGGGACCCCTCTGAGGAAAGCTGTAGAGCTTGAGGCTGCTCTGATGAAGTGAGTCCTGACCCCCTTGAGGAGAGGCTTTCCGTGTTGTTTGTAGCAGAAATGGATGCAGTGTGCTATCCATTTGGAAATAGTTTGTTTGGAGATGGCTTTGCCTTCTGCTCCTGTAGCAAAGCTAACCAGCAATTGATCAGACTTTCTGAAGGATTTAGTCCTGTCTAGATAGAATCTGAGCTGTCTGTGCACATCTAAAGAGTGCAGGATCCTTTTCCCCTTGTTCTGGAGATTAGGAAAAAAGGTGGGCAAATGAATGGATTGGTTGAGAGCCACACTGGACACCACCTTGGGCATGAAGGATGGGTTAGTCCTGAGGGATCCCCTGTCAGCATGGAAGATGATGAAGGGTTCCACAGCCATGAGTGCTTGCAGCTCGGAGACTCTTCTGGCTGAAGTGATGGCCAGAAGGAAAGCTGTCTTCCAGGAGAGAAATGTTAGCTCTGCAGAAGAAGCTGGTTCGAAGGGGGGGGGGGGCAGGGTGAGCTTTTCCAACACAAACTTAAGGTCCCAAGCTGGGGTTGGTGCTCTTCTGGGTGGCCTCAAGTTTCTAGCCCCTCTTAGGAACTGTTTGATCAAGGGGTGTGAGAAAAGGGGCTGCTCAGTGGCAAAATGAGCAGAGATAGCATAGGCATGAATTTTAATACAGGAAAAAGAGAGGCCACTGTGTAGTAGGTCAGCTAAGTAATCCAGGATGAGAGGGAGGGAGGGCTGTGCAGTATTGGCTTCCTTAGCCTGAATCCAGGTGCAGAACCTTTTCCATTTGTCAGCATAAGACGTTCTAGTGCTAGGGCATCTGGCCTCATAGAGAACATCTAGACCCTGTTTACTAAGGTTGGCAGATTGATCAGGGGTTAGGGAATAAGCCAAGCTGCCAAACTGAGTGCTTGCAATTGGGGATGCATGAATTCCCCTTTCCTCTGGGTCAGGATGTTTGGAATCTGAGGATACCATGATGGCAGTGGGGACAGGCTGTGCAGCAAGGGGTACCAGTGCTCGTGAGGTCAGTCTGGAGCTATGAGAATTGTCCTTGGTTTTTCCTCCTTTATTTTGAGCAGTACCCTGGGGATGAGAGGTAGTGGAGGAAAGGCATAGACCGATAAGATTGACCCACGGGAAGGACACGGCATCCACTTTCCAAGCCATGCAGTGATGCTCCCTGGTGCAGAATTTGCAGAGATGATGGCTGGTGTGGGAGGCAAACAGGGCGACCTTTGGGTTGCCCCATTTCTGAGTTATTAGGGTGAAGGTTCTTCTGTTGAGCTGCCACTCGTGTGGGTCCACAAGATTTCTTCTTAATTGTTCTGCCAGAGAGTTGACAGAACCTGGTAGGAATTGTGCTAACAGGTGGAGTTGAATGGCAGAGGCTGTGTGCCAAAGGGTCATGGCCAGCCAGCATAGAAGGTGGGAGTGAGTCCCTCCCTGCTTGTTGATATACCACATTACAATGGTGTTGTCTGTTTTGATCAGGAGAGCCCCTGGGGGGAGAGAAGGTGCTTGAAAGCTATCAAAGCATGCTGGACAGCCATCCTCTCTTTTTGGCTGATGTGCAGAGGGATTTGCTGTGGGCTCCATTGGCCCTGTATGCACCTGCTGTCCAAGTGTGCACCCCAGGCACAGTCTGATGTATCTGTGGTGTGGGTCTGGGCAGCGGGTGGTGGTGAGAAAGGTAGCCCCTTGTTGTGGGAGCATGCTGTTGCCCACCAAAGAAAATCTTTTCTGAGGCAAGGAATTATAGGTATACGAGTCTCCAGGTCTTGAGAGTGTTGACAGCAAAGGCTTTTTACGTACCAGTGAAGTTTCCTTATATGAAGTCTGGCATATGGAATGTGTAGTATGCAAGATGCCATGAATTCCAGAGCTTGCAGGATGTTCTTTGCAGATAGCTGGGGTCTGGTGACTAGTTGAGAGAAGTAGGCTGTCAGGAAATTTTGCTTTACTGGTGTAAGGAATGCCATCTGGGATATTGTGTCCAGGCTTGCTCCCAGGAATATAATCCTTTGGGTGGGCACCTGTTTGGATTTCTTTTCGTTGATTGCGTACCCTAGGGAGGTTAGTAGGGACTTTACAAAGGCCAGGTGCTTGAGCAGCTTTTCCTGGCTGTCTGCCTGAATTAGGCAGTTGCCTAAGTATGGGTAAATCTGGATATTCCTTTGTCTGCAAAAAGCAATGGCCGGAGCCAGACATTTTGTGAAACCTCTGGGAGCATTAGATAAACCAAAGGGAAGCGCAGAAAACTGAAAGTGCTGAGATCCTGTCCTGAAATGGAAATATTTCCTGCATGATTCCCTGATAGGAATAGGGAGGTAGGCCTCTTTCAGATCTAGGGTGGCTAGCCAAGCATGCTTGGAGAGCATGGGTAGCAGCTGCTGGAGGGTGAGGATTTTGAATTTTGGGATCATCAGGAAGGTGTTTAGAATAGATAGCTCGAGGACTGGGTGCCAGGTGCCCTCTTTTCTGGGTACCAGAAAAAGTCTGGAGTAGAAACCTTGGCCTCTGTGTTCTGCAGGAACGTGCTCTACTGCCCTCACAGAGAGGGGAAAAAGGACTTGCTTTTGCGCCTCTGCCCAATGGTTTGGAGGTAGATCTGGGAACCTTTTTGGGGTAGGAAGGGTGTGGAAAGAAAATCTGTATCCCTGAGACACTATGTTGAGAACCCAGCGGTCGTTGGTAATGGTGGCACAGGTGCTTGTGTGAAAGGAGAGTTTTCCTCCTAGGGGTAAGTGAAGGTGGGCAGAGGGGGGGGGGGGGAGGTGAGTCATTGTGAGTTCTTACAATAAGGGGGTGGCTTAGAACTCCCTGGTTTTGAAGTGGAGGTAGTCCACTGCTAAGATCCCTGCATTCCCCGTGGCTGCTGTCTGGGGGGGGGGTCTGATTCCCCGGGGTCTGGGCTGGACTGGCTTAGTGGGAGCAAGAAAGGACCAGTGCTTGGTGGGACAATGCCTGCTGAACCTGGGTGGCTGGACCTGTAAGAAATCCTTAACTGTCTGCATAGATTTTGCTTTTTCTTCCATCTTTTTTAAGACCTCTTCTGCCTTGGTGCCAAATAAGTTGTCCTTGTGCAAGGGAGCATCCAACAATTTAGATTTGACATGGTCTGGCAAGGGCTGTTCCTTAAGCCATACATGCCTTCTAATGACAGATCCGGTGACTGCTGCCCTGCAAGATGCTTCTAGGGCATCAAAACCACAGTGCAAAGTGTGTTTAGTTACTTGACTTGCAGAATGCATTAACTCTTGTAACTCTTTAGATTCTGCACAAGCAGGAAAGGAAGACATTTTTTGTTTGAAGAGTTCCAGGGTATGTTGCTGAAATTTTAGCATATGGAACTAACAATTTAGCGACCTGATAGCAAGAGTAGCTGGGGTGTACACTTTTTTTACCCATCTGACTAGCACTCGGGAATCTCTATCAGAGAGGGTGGGATTCTTATCGGAGGTTCCTTTAATCCCTTTAGGCCCTTGAGAAATTACCTCAGGGTCAGCAGTAGGATTTTTAAAAAGAAATTTGTGTGAGTCAGGGACTCTATAGTACCTGTCTGGTTTTCTGGGTGCAGAAGGGAGGGTGTCAGAAGTCAAGCTGGATTCCAGAAAAACATCTTTCACAATATCCAGGACTGGGAGGATGGCCAAGGGGCTGTGCTGTGGAAGATCTAAGAATTCTCTGAGTCTCTTTTTAGACTGAGGGTAGTCCTGACTCTCTCATTGGAAATGCTCCCTTAATATGAAGGGACTCCCCAAAGGAAAAATCTTCTGGGGGAGAGGAGGAAGAGATGGAATCCTCTGCATCAGAATCCTCATAAGTAGAGAGGGGTTGCATGTCTTCATATTCAGATGCATCAGAGTCATCTGACTCTTGTTCAGACAAAACTACAGAAGACAGATCTCTTTTCCTTTTGGGGGAGGAGTAGCTTGGCTTCCCCTGATCAGCATGATAATGTCTTCTGCCATTTTAAGCATTTGAGACTGAGTCAAGGAAGCAGGTGCCTGAGACTGGGTCGTCAGTTTCTTGAGTGTGGTTCGTACCCTGGGCCTAAGAAACTTGGTAGTTTTCGAAAGAACAGTAGTTGCAAAAGAAGACGCCAGTTTGTGTCGAAAATTGGTAGTGCGAAGGACTTCCTCGGAAGCCATGCCTGTTCAGCAGCTCCGGACCCATCCAAGGTAGAGATGACCACAGGATCCTTAGTCGAAGAAGAGTTTTGCGGCATACTGAAAGGGTCTCTGTAGCAGCCTGTGAATCCACAGAAGCGGATATCGGGGGCTGCGAAAGGACCTCACTGAAGACCGGAGAACTGACGACTAGCTTAATGGAAGCATCGTCAGTGGGTTTGGACCTGTGTCTTTATCTTTACGTTTTTTTCGGAAGATCTGCTGTCGGATGGCTTACTGAAGCCATATCGGAGTTTGAGGACTGTAAGCGAAAATATCTAGCTACAATAAGGGCCAGACAACAGATAGTTCTGGCGTTGAACACAGCACAGAAAGGACAGTGGGGGAAGTTGTGGTCTGGGCCTAAACAAGTGACGCAGTAAGAATGAAAGTCTCAGTGTGGTATTTGCTTTCCTCAGGCGAGACAATTGTTAACTTTTTCTGACATCGGTTAGTGCAAGAAAAAAGGATCCCCAATGGGGTACTTAGCTTTAGAAGACTTCAGCTTCAAATCGGTAGACAAAACTCAGACAGCTGCCGACCGGCTTCTGCTTCGGGCTCCACGGCAAGAAAGACAGATGTAATGGCACTGGCTGCCTTACTTTATACTACTGATGACCTGACGTCAGTCCTGAAGTGACAGCAACTGACGCAGAAATACTAAGCCTCTGGTATTCGGGCCGGTCGAGGGTTACCCTGGCTGGGATAGTCCAAATGTGATGACTGCAACAGTGAAACATGAAGACATCATTTAGAGCCCTAAAATAGCAGCATACCATTTACTGAGACTTTCAGTAAACCATCTAGCAGCAAGAAATGCAATTCAAATGATTCCTAAACTGTTAAGGATCAAGCTGGATAATCAGAAAGAGAAAAAAAGTCTTGAAGAAATATTTATTTTTTTTAAAACAGGTCCATTTTCTGGAGGATGTGCCTAACTTCAATTTGTAATGATAAATGATCCAGGATTACTGGAAATTGTAATTGTACAACATATATCTTCGAAACTACAAACAAGCTGGTGAGGTGGCTAAAAGCTTGACAAAATGAAGCTTCACTGAATGTAGCAATGAAATGAAACGAAAGTCATATACTTAAGAAAACAATAGATCTGTAAGAGGAGGGTCCATATTTGTTAAACATGTGGAATTGCCCATCAGGCAACAGACTATTTTGCACATAAAACTTCCCCAGACTGCCAGATGCTCCCATTTTCCAATAATGTACTATATTGGCCTAGCAATCCAATTATGAAGTTCAAACAGGAAGATGATTAAAAAACAAGTGAAAAGAAAAGGCAGGCAAGAAGAGGAATTAATAAAAAAAGATATGAGGTGCAGAGAGGGTGTGACAATGAAAATGCAGTCTTCTTACAGATCCAACATTATAGCAAATACATCAGTTTCATAGCTGACAAAGAGAGATTTATATTCAGTAGCCAGTGAGACAGTTCATTGCTAATACTGCTAGGTTTCCACTCTCATGGTAAAAAAAATTCTTATGGCAGTATCTCCAAAACAAGACCTGGACTATGAGATAATGTCCATCTTCCAGTGCTCCATGAATGTATTCACAGAACACAAACTCATTCTTGCACAAATATCATCTAATGTGGCATTACAAAAACATGCTGAGAAAGCAGCTAATACTCTAAGAGTGGGTTCAGAACATTTGGTTATTTATTTAATTATTTATTAGGATCACATATTAGTCCTAGTAAGAGGGTTTGAACAACCCTATACTGCCTAGCTATGCATTCTGGAAAGTATTATGAATACCTTTACTTCTCTTCTTGATAGTACAAGGAAGATTGTTTAAACAACCCTATACAGCCTAGTAATGCACCCTGGAAAGTGTCACTAATAGGTTTACTTCCTTTCTTGATAAGGGACATATACTTCTAATCCTTAGGATATATTTATCAAGACATACCTAGACATTACACTGTTTACTGAAGAAGGGAAGTTAGTTCCACATGTAAGGATTCCTTTTGGTAATGAACCTACCCTACAAGAAATCCTACTTATGTTACAATATAAGTTGAGAGATTGGAGCAAGTACTTCTAACAATACTAGCATTTCTGAGATGGAGAAGATAAACTAAAACAGGCCCTTTGATACTTGAAAGAAAGACATATCTCCATGGAGAAGTCTGTAAGAGATGGTAGAAAGAGAAAGACTTTTTAATGTTCCCAGACAGCTAAGGGAGCTTATTCCTTTGATTCTCTTTGATAGAAAATGTTGAAGTCTTTCAACCAAGAATGTGCGCATAGCCGGCCTTAGGCATAGGCCAACTAGGTGGCCGCCTATGGCGCCGCTGTAGCAGGGGCACTTTTTCAGTATTTATTTGGTGTAGGTACACCAGGATGGGGGCAGCAGATGGTGTAGTAGGGGGCTCCGTGGAGCTCTTTTGCCTAGGGCACCAGTTGACCTAAGGCCGCTCTTGTGCGTTTGGTAAGACACAGAATAATCATAGCACTGTGACCTAATAAAGGAGGAATATAAAGAGACAGAGATCCCTTCGGTTCTTGATATGCTATGATAATTAACTGACCAATGAAAAACGATTACCATAGAGGAACTGATACTCAAGTGACAGTTCATCATCAACAAAAGTGCCTAAATGTCAAATGACTGTATCAAGCATAACCAGGGTTCCATTATATGATAATCAGAGGGAAAGATCTGTCAATGCAGTGGGGTGTTCTACCTGTGGAGAGATTTGGACCCCCACTGGTCCAGCAAGCTGCCCACGCCCTACCAACTAACTCATGTAGGAGGAATGGATGGGCCAATAGGCTTTCACAAGCATGAATGAAAGGGCAATAGGAATCTCACCAAGACTGGGAATGTTCATCCCCCCATCCCTGTAGAACAAATGGACCAAATGGCTGTCAACAATGGAGCCATCAGGGGAGGTCCTGACGATGTGAGGTCAACAAAAGTAAGCAAGCAAGACGTCTCCCTCACAACATTGTACCAGTTTTGCTGATAATGAGACTAACATCTGATACATATTTTAGACATAATATAAGTTATTATGTAGAGGCACCACAATTGTTGTTCTCCAGTGCTCACAGGCGTATTCCTGTCCACAAGTTACAACTTATAGACAGTTGATATAAGTCATTATCTCTCTGTTAATTTTTTGTGTCTTTCGGCTTTTCCCGGTTAGGGGTCGCCACAACGGAACTCCGGTCCACTAATGATTGGCAGTTGATTTTTACGTGCTGGCTTGCCGGGCCTAACACACAACTTTCAACGAAGGAACGCCCATTCACGCATGTCGCCACACAGAAGACGCTCTAACCGAGAATTGAACGGGCAACGTCTAACTGTGAGGCGACAACGCTACCGCAGCACCACCACCGCAGTCATTATCTCTCTGTTAATAAATACAGAAATATCAGTGAAACGACATATGAGGTAAGTAAGTGACTTAGAACAGTTGCAACTAATGGCTTATTTTTCAAGATGATTGCGCAATGTTACATTTTTTGAAGAACCCTGTACTGGGGGACACTATACAGATTATGAAAACAAATGTGGTTCAACTTGGATGACTGATGGGTGAGACATTAGGAATTAAGGTGGTATTTCATTTTTTTCAATTCCTTATTCCAGACATGCCAAATTGATTTATGCTTTACATAATGAAGTAAGGCTGCATAACCTTTAATAAATAATTACACATTTTTAGCCTTCTGTCCAGCAAGAAATTAAAGTATCTGACAACGTATTAATAATTAGACTCCATTAAACTGGAAGAAGCAGCATAAAAATAAGACTGCCTGGTAGAAAATGTGCAACGTTTCAAAAAGATGGATCAGACTTGATTGACCATGCATGGCTAAGTACTGACAAACAGGTGCCTCTTGGGGAAGAGGGCCTCAGAGACAACAGCAGATTGATGGATTTTTTAATGTTATGCAAGAGAAAACAGCAAACAGAGGATAATCTTTAGGAGGCTTGTAGTACAATCAATAAAGTTTGTTTGATGCATGGTACTAATACAGGGCCAGCCTTAGATGAAATGAAACTTTAGTACCATGACTCCATTAGCGTGCGCGTGCACACACACACACACACACACACACACACACACACACACACACACACACACACACACACACACACACACACACAAACACACACCTGTTTACTAATCGTTTCTGGCATATACACATCCATTTTCCCCATCCTGGAATCCCTACACTATCCACTTTGCATTTTTCTTGTTTTCTCACACTTGTCTTTCTCTTCAGTTTTTCTTGCATTCTTTTAACTCATCATTATCGGGCAAGACTAAACTGTAATTACTACAAGGGAAATAACTGAATTACGCTGTGGTGGGTGTGAAGACCACGAAGCCCCCAAAAGCCATGGGTTTTGAGATGAGCGGAGGTCCATTTTAGAGCTTTTTTTCAACATTTTCATATAATAATGGCCTGAACAATAAACATGATTAAGGAAAGAAATTAATGTTTTTTCTTTTATGGAATTTTATTTTACTTTAATTTTATTTATTTATTTTTTGTTATGCTTGGGAGGAATCATAAATAATATATTGGAACAGCGCCTGTCTCTCCATCCCTCAAAAAATAAAAGACAGTCAACTTCTGTGTAACCCTATCAGTTAAAATGGGATAAAAGTAAAAGAACAAATAGCCACAGTCATACATTTCATGTTACTGCTGTCACAAATATACCAAGAATGTCTCCTCACCCCAGTCTCCAAAAGACAGCCATCTTCTGTGTATCCCCCTGTCATCAGCCTGAGATGAAAAATGAAAGAACAAACAGAACACAATAACACTTTTAAACTCTTTACTGTCAAGCTTATACACATTGCATGTCTACTTGCCTCTTTGCCCAGAAAAATAGTCACCAGTATACATGTCTGATGTACGACTGTGAGGAAAATTAAAAAATAATGCTCCCAATAATATACTCCAACCTGGGGCTTCTACAGAGTACATAGCCACTAGACAAGCTACATTAATCTTGTGTGCACATCTCTGAGATTTGCCTGTGAGGAAAGTTAAAGAAATAGTGACCAAACTGTCCTCAACCTTTACAAAAGCCTCTGTGTACATCTCTGAGGTTTGACTGGGTGTGTGTGTGTGTGTGATTAAGGAATTAATGACCACACTGTCCCCATCCCCCAAAACAAGCTAAAGTGACCTTTTGTGCACATCATTAAGAATGGCTGATTTTAGACAAGCTGGGGTCCAGGGCAGAGGCCCCCTATTAAGTCTGTGTCAAAATGCACTCATACAGCCTGGAATTTAGGGGTTATGAAGACCTTAGAAGCTTTGACAGTCTAGATGTTCTGAAATACATTTATGCCTTATTTTTGAAAGATAATGAAATGCTACCTAATTGTTGCTGCTACATAAATTGATAAATCTGCCTGCCAATACTGTGTGCATCTACAAATAAAAATTGATAATATTTCCGCACACATACACAAAACAAAACACTGACACTCCCTTGGCAAGCTAGGTCTATCACAAGATGCAAACAAGCACATGCACATACACACTACATTCTTCCCTACAGGCAAAGGAAGGAAAGCAGAGTTGTGAAAATAAACTTACCATATGTTTGAATGATCACTATTGCAGTAGCCTAAGCTATATGGGATTATATCCTCCACAGTATATAAAAGCCAGCCACCTTCCAAAAACTTCAGGGTACCTTCAATGTACAAAAAACAATCAGTTCAAGCTGACCTGACTAAAAACAGGATTAGGCACCAAGCCCTTCATAGCTTTCATGCTAACTCGGAAAGGGGAGGCTAAGCTCTGAGAAGATATTGCTAGAAACAACAAAAAACAAATGCCCACACCCTGGCACAAAAAACACATCAAAAAATAAGGTGGGTGGGGGTGGGGCTACAGCAGCAATCATCATCTGAATGTCTACTATTATGGTAAGTTTATTTACAAAATTGCACTTGTTTTCCCATTTTCTACATGCTGTTGGGGTGTTGTGTCAACTGTCGTCATCTTTTTCATTTTAGTGCCACTCTCCTACCTTCTTCAACAGTCATGCCTGACTGTCACAGGTCTTCTCTCTCAAAATCCATCCACGTCTTTGCAACATGCCAATGTTCATCATACTGATCACTGCTGCAGTAGCCTAAGCTATATGGGTACTCTACCATAGTTTAGAACAACTGGAAGGTGGAAGAGTACAGTAAGTTGCCCCTGTAGAATGGTTCTAGAAAAGCCTGACCTAGATATGAAGAAGGAATCTAGCTTGAAATGGTTTGTAACAGTACAGAGGACCAAGTTACTGCTTCTAGAATACTTCTAGAGTCCAACTCTTTTCAAAAAGCCACAGATGAAGCCACAGCCCTCGTAGAGAGAGCCTTGGCTATGTCTGGAATACTTATGTTGTGGTGGGAATAACTACAAGTAATAGCCTCAAGTAATAACTTGGAAACAGTCTACTTTGACACAGGTTGTCACTTTTTCTTACCTTCACAAGAAATGAACAAACTGACCAAAAATCATAAACGATTTTGTTCATAGTATCCGAGTTGTCTGTGGATATCCAATGTATGACGCATTCTTTCTCCCTCAATTTTAGGTTCAGGGAAGAACACAGAGATAGACAGTTTAGCTTAAAGTAAGCTCATATACCATTTTAGGTATAAAAGGATTTTGTGGAAAATGAGATGAGGTTGACCTAATATAAGAACTTGCAACTCAAGATACTCTTATTGGAAAGGTCAGAGAAATCGGTGAAACTGTTTTCCATGTTAATATCAACTCAGCCACATGAGTAGGTTTCAGATGGAGCAAGTGTTAGCTTTTCTATCACAAAATTAAGATCTTAAGGCGGAGCCACCAGTTTTCTTGGAGGTCTCTTACGCAATACATCTTTCAAAAACATTTTGGCATAAGAATGACTTCTTGCATGGAGCCCTGGAGCAGAATTTTGCCAGCTGATGGGAGGCCAAAAGGTCTACCTGGGGAACTCCCCACATATGACTCAAATCTTGGAAGACTCTAGATCTAGTTTCCATTTGTGAGAGTGTGCCTTTGGCCTGCTCAGCTTATCTGCCACACAGTTTTGCTCTGACAGAATATAGGATGCTTGTAGTGTTAGATTGTGCTGTAAAGCTATATCCCATACTAACATGGCTACTGTGCACAGCGGGTAAAGCTCTGGTTTTCCCTTGCTTGTTTATATACCAAATCACTATGGTATTGTGTGTAACAACTTAAAGTGTTCCTGGGGACTGAAGAGATTCAAAGAGTTAAGTGCCTTGATAAGGTCAAAAACCTATTTTATATTTATGTGCTTATATCTGTCTTTGCTGTTTTAGATGCCATGCAATTTTATACCCCTTGACACTGCCCCCACCCCCCAAGCAAAGTCTGAGGCAACTGTGGAGACTTACTGTTTTGAAGCAGGAGGGAAGAAGTGAAGACGCAGATTCAGGGATATTTAATGTCTCCATCAACGGATTTCTCTTTTCAAAAATCTCAGAAATGGAATCTGAAAATATATTGGGT
The DNA here is from genome assembly GCF_019279795.1 of Protopterus annectens. Classification (NCBI taxonomy): domain Eukaryota; kingdom Metazoa; phylum Chordata; order Ceratodontiformes; family Protopteridae; genus Protopterus; species Protopterus annectens. Next base: position 703,331,480 of record NC_056727.1, on the reverse strand, counting down.
GTTGACGCTGGGACTAAAGAGACTTCAGATACCATTATACTTTACTCATGTGGAGTCTTGCTAGAGGTATCATGAGAATCATAGGTGCCATGAGACCCAGAATCCTGAGGTATTCCCTCACAGAAGTCTGAGTGGAAAACCCTTGCACTAAATCTAAGTACAGATCTATTTTTCCTGTGGAAGAAAAACTGTTTGTAGTGTCTAGCAGGCAACCCAAAAACACAGTCCTGTGTAATTGAGTCAAAAAAGACTTCTGAATGTTCTCTTGGATTCCCAGCTTGCAGAGGAGATCTTTCACCCAAGTAAGAGATTCCTGACACTTTGGAAAAGACTCTGTACAGAAACGGCTATAACAAGAGGTAGATACTTTGTGATCTCTCTTGGAGCAGTGGATAGCCCAAAAGGTACAGAAGAGAACTGATAATGTGATCCAGACACATAAAACCTTAAGAAATGTTGGAAGTCCGGATGAATATGAATTTGATAAAAATCTTTAAAATGTAAGCTTTAAAAATCAAATGAGAAAGAAGCAGCAGCAGGATGCGAAGTGAAAACATTTTGAACTATAAAAATCAAATGAGAAAGAAGCAACAGGATGTGAAGTGAAAACATTTTGAACTATCACATACTGGTTTAAGAAAGGAAGACTCAGAACTGATTTCCACATATGCCCATAGACACACAGTATCAGCACACTTTTCCCAATGTGATTATTCTGCATCAGATATGACAATTATGGTTCTTAAAAGACATTTCTGCACACATTTGGAAAGAAGAACAATGGAAATTAAGGGCCAAATTCAAGAAAGTACACTGTTCTGAGTGAACAGACAACACAGACATAACTCTCACCTGCCTCCTCCTAATTTTAGTTTTCCTACGGATATTCTTGCAGCTTTATATACTGACAGGGATTCATAAAAGTTATCACAAAGTGTAGACTACATGTACACTTAGAGTAATCTTTCTGACTGACTAGAAAGTACAAAAAATGTGATAAGAATTTTATTGAATACATATCATATTGTGTACACATAGTCTACACTTAGTGTAGGCTTTATTGAATCAGGCCCTAAGTCAATTCAGTTGTTCAATATGAACTCAGTGCTTTGAACCTGAATGTTAGCTTTATGAGACACTATGACACAAAACTTTTCATTTTGAGTATCCAACAGTGGACGTAAATAAGGTATACCAAGCAGCGAACAGCACCAATTTTTTCTGGTAATGCATGATTTGAACAAATTTACTCTGAATTCAAACTGCTGACTATATCAGAATATTAAGCGTAACTGTTAAGATTACTGGGGTCTATGTTTTAACAATTGTATTTTATTCTTGACAAGAAAACACTTTCAAATAACAACATTCTAGTCAAGTTTTCAGGTTACTACCATCCTAACAGTCAGTAAGGCATTAATGTGTAGACAGTTTTAACAGATAACAAAACTTTATCCAATTCTGCTGCTGTTCAGGGCCTTGGGCTGACATAACACCATTTTCCTTTCTTTCTCCATCTTGCTCTCCTTTTTTTTTTCTCTCTTCCGCTTAGTTAGCTAATCCACAAGTTCTGTAGTGTATTAACTGCATACAATATCCATACATTCTAACCCTGTATCTTATTCTCTTGGTAGTCCCTGCCTTTCTCATCATTGTGACTTGGACATTATTTCTAATTTATACTTTCTGTAAACCAAAACCTCTATCTCCGAAGGATTGCCTGTTTTAGACTGACTACCAACTTACGCATTACAACTTCTTGTTTTCCTTCTCTGAATTTAAATGATCTCCCTACACATCTATTGTTTTGAGATTTATTGCCTCGATAAATGTCAGAACAGTCTCTCTGACCGTTATCCTCTCTGAAAAAATGAACATGAACTGTAACTTAACACACCAAGCTCAAAGCATGTCATGACCTTGTTCAACAGTTTCAGTCTCTCTCTATCTCTCACACACACACACACACACACACACACACACACACACACACACACACACACACACACACACACACACACACACACACACACACAAGCTGCATGTCTCTCAGGTATATTATAAACTGCACTTTTTTTTCACAGTAGCATTTTTCAGGATTTGGCTGTCCTTTGTTCCAGGGAGCTCCTGCTTTCTTTCTGGAATCTCCCTGCCATTGCTTTTTAATCCAGGGCCGAGCGTGAAATTGGTGAATACTGATCAGTGAACTAGCCCGGTAAACAAATATAAATAAATTAAATATTCGCTTATTGTTACTTTGCTAAGACTGTTTATTTTCTATCTTGCCAACATTGGATGAGGGAGCAGAAAATCCCTTGTAAAATTTGGAGGAGGAGGGCTGAAATATTTGAGAGATTCCCAGCTTACCCCTCTCATCACATTTTTAGATAACCTCTACAGCAGAGGGTCCAAAATCAATCTCTATCTAAAGGATAATTTAAAATCTTACTTTTCACATCTTTTGGAAGCTTCTGAGAATACAACCAAGCAAACCTCCTCAACACAGTACCAGTGGCAAAAGCCCTGGATATAGTAACTACAGGGTTATATGCACACTTTAAAAAATGAGTAGTGACCTGAGAAATAGAAGAAACTAAATGACGCAAAGCAGACTTTTATTCACAGGACAGAAAAAAAGTTATGTTCTTACCTGTGGGTCTTGGATCCGACATCAGATCTGCCTCGGACAAATACTCCAGCCTTGGAGCTGAAAACTGAGTTCCTCCTATCCTACCTATAATGCCCCACTCTCCCTCCACCCCTCAGATTGAGTTTGCTGCTGATAACAAAAAATATTGCCTAAGCGCAATCAAGCATCAGCCACATTATAAAAGAAGAGTACATCAGGGGCTCAAGTGATACAAGAAGTGGAGAAACCTGAGTGTATCTTTGCCAAGTCCTTCCAAGACCTGAGGAAGGGGGAAGGGGGGTTGAAGACAAATGAAGCAAAAATTCAGATGGAACGTTATGGTAAGAACATAATATTTTTATTTAAAGTTGTCTTCATTTGGTCTTCAACCTGTGGGACAGAGTCCCCAGCTACATAACCCCTGGGTGGCCCTCATTGAATGATATTCCGGAGCATGGCAGAGCAAAAGAAACATCCAACTGTAATGGGATATGAAGGTATCAGAGGAAGACCAAGTAGCTGCTGAACAACATCAATGATTGGAACTCTGGACCAAAAAGTTGCAGAGGTGGAAACAGACCTAGTGGAATGGGCCTTGATTTGAGCTGGTACAGAAATTCCTTTCACTTTAGTGATTGGTCTTCCTAATCTTGAGTTAGGAAAGGAGACAAAAGTTGGCCTGATTTTCTGATGCTTTTTGTCCTATTCAAGTAAAAGCGTAGCAGTCTGTGTACATCAAGTAGATGGATTAGTGCGAAGAGTCACTCTGTCTACGTGGAAGATAAGATAAGGAGGTTTAATGGACATGACTTATAGTTCGGAAACCCTCTTAGCAGAGGTGATAGCCACTAAGAAGGACGTCTTCTAAGGCAAAAATTGTAAATCAACTGTGGCAGTTGGTTCAGAGGGGGCAGAAACTAGGGCTTGTAACACTAAAGTGAGGTTCCAAGGAGGCATAGGATCCTTCACCGGAAGCTGAAGTACAGAAGTAACCCTTAAAAATGCCTTACATATTTTTGTAGATGCTAAAGATATAGAATCTTCACCAAGATGGAAATTTGAGATGGCTGCTAGTTGTACCTTGACTGTAGAAAAGCTAACCCCACTGTTAAAAATGTCAGCTAAGTAATCCAGAACAGCGGGAATAGAAGCCGTGAAAGGATCTAACTGGTGCTGCACCCAGATAGAAAATCTCTTCCATTTGCTATAATAAATTTTCCTGGTAGAAGCCTTATGAGCTGCAATCAAAATCTTCTAAACATGAGAGAATAGCTTGGGAGTTCTAGCCATCAAAGAAAGTGGAGCAGCCAGGCAGTAAGCATCAGGCTAAGCACATCTGGATGTGGGTAGCCCAAACGATGGGACAGAAGATCACGAATGGGATTAGGAGTTCAAGGAGAACATACTAGAAAAGATCACAAGAAGGGGAACCAAACTTGTCGAGGCCAGTAAGGAGCAATGAGGATGACTTTACACTTCAATCTCTGAGTTTTCTGGAGGAATTTGGCTATCAGGGGAAAAGGAAGGTAGGCATAAAGTTGGCCGGGAGGCCAAGCATGGATCAGAGCTTCTCTGGGGGACTTCCTCAGAGGGAGGATCAGGGCAAAGTACTCGCTGCACTTGGTGTTGGAGGAGAGGCGAAGAGATCACAACAAGGTGGCACCATCTCTGAAAGATCATGTTTGCCACTGATGGATTGAGAAACCACTTGTGAGGCATCAGAATGGTTCTGCAAAGCTTGTCCAACAGATTGTTTGACTTCCTCAGAATGTGCATTGCCACTAGAAAGCAGTTGGAAGAGGTCACCCATTCCCACAATCTCAAGGCTTCTCGCCATAGGGGATAAGACTTTGTTCCTCCCTGCTTGTTGCTGTACCAGACAACCGACATATTGTCTGATGAATAGCAAATGTCCCCGTGGGAAGAGAGGCATGAAGAGCTTGCAAAGCTAAAAGGACCACGCTCATCTCCAGGACATTTATATGCAAGTTGGTCTCCAGGGAGGACAAGGTGACTTGGACCGTCCGACCCAGCCAATAGCCACCCCCCCACCTGAGCGGGAAGGCATCCATTGTCACCGTGGCCTTGGAAAGAGGGGGAACGAACGGTCGTCCTACATAAAGATTCTGAGATCAAAGCCATCATAGGAGGACCTCTTGCAGACTCAAGAAAGTCTTATGGCACAGTCCATGGACAGTTAGAGACAAGACCATTGCACAGCTAGGATCCACTGAAGCACCCACATGTGAAGGCGAGTCACTGGCAGAAGAATTATAGTAGCTGCCATCGATCCCAATGCTCTTAGAATGAGAAAAGCAGGGGGAGAATGGTCAGAAAGGATCTGAATTACATGTAGTTGAAGGGACTGCATCCTGTCTGGGGGAAGGAAGGCCATACATTGTGTGGTGTCTAGTCAGGCTCCTGTGAAGTCAATAACCTGGACTGGATCCATTTTGGACTTTCAAAGATTGGTAGTTATACCCAAGGTCGAGGCTAGGTGAAGGAAAAAATCCCTGGCCTGAAGAAGTTGATGCTTGGTGGGAGCAGTGAGGTGCCAACTGTCCAAATATGGAAACACGCAGAATCTGAGCAGTCTCAGGTCAGCTGCAACTACTGCCATTACTCTGGTAAATACCCTGGGGGCTGTGGTGAGTCCAAAGGGAAGTATCCAGAACTGGAAGTGATTGGTTCCTAGCTGGAAGTGGAGGAACCTTCTGGAGCATCTGTCCATCTTGATGTGGTAATACGCATCCTGAAGGTCTATTGAGCACATCTAATCATCCTACAGAAAGGGCGGAATGGACTGTATTGTGACCATCCGGAATTTTGTTTTGGCAATGTATTTATTTAGGGAAGTGAGATCCAGAATTGGTCTGAACTCCTCCGTCTTCTTTGACACCAAAAAATCTTGAATAGATGCTCGATCCAAACTGGTCTTGGGGGACAGTTTGGATGACTCTTTTTGCCAGCAGCTTTGCAATTTCCAGGGCTGCTGCCTCCCTTTGATTGGGTGGCACATCAGGGAGGCTTTGTCTTGGACTTGGGGATTTGAAGAATGCAATGATGTAACCACTGGACATTATTTTTAACATCCAACGATCAGCAGTGATGGCTTCCCAGGCTGTTGGGTGTAAGGAAAGACATCTCCCAACTGCCTCCAGAGCTGTCAGGCAATCCTTCAGTATCACTGAAAGGCCCGTCAGAGAACGTATCTCAAGACCCCTGATTTCTTGGACCCCCCCCTTTCTGTGGGAGTGGCGCCTGCCACTGGAATTATTTCCTTTTCTGCTTCTGGAGCAAAATTCTCCCTGCAAGTCCTGGAAAACACTTTGAGACTTTTGAAACCATAGCTTCTTACCACTATGCTGATTCCTGGAGTTGGATTGTTATGGGGTAGAAAAGCATTTTACAACGGCTGACAAGGTCTTTCTGCCTTTCTATCTCTGGGAGAGAGTCTCTCTAACTGTGGGACCAAAAGGAGATGATTTGTCAAAGGGCCTATTGATTATGCTTTGAAGGGTTCTGAGAATTTACATAGCTCATCCAGGTGTGATGCCTAACAGCAATGCCTGAACCGGCTGCCCTTGAGTGCCTTCTGCCGTATGCAAAAATAGCCTCATGGACATGTTGGAGACTCCTTAAAGAGGTCTTTCTGAAGTCTGATCACGTGTGCCAGATAATTCAGCACGTGCAGAGAAAAGGTTGTTGAAGTAGACCCACTTACTGCATCTGTCCATTGCCCTTGTCTCCCTGTCAGGGGAATGGAACAAAGAGCTCTCCTGGGCCAGCTTTTTCTTTGTGGCTGCTGTAACCATAATTGCATCGGCCAAGGCACCCTTAATCTAGTGGGACCTGTCTGGGGGCAGCACTAAGTACCTTATCAGGATGCTTAGGAATGGGATCTATGGTGTCTGGTTCCTTCTAAGCCCTGCAGGATATCAAGTCAATCAGGGGGTCTGCAGGGGGGAAACCCAGGATGTAGATGGACCTGTTCCAAATGCTTTCAGGAACACAGACCCATCAGAGTTGGGTTTGTGGGTAGACCACCCACCTTTTTGTTGAAGAATTTCCATGATGTCTCCAAAACAGACATCCTCAGGTGGGGATCTGGGGGACCCCTCCCCTTCATCCAAGTCCATGTCTTCTGTGAGGGATTCTGGTGGGGAATCCAAGTGCCTCCTTTTCCAAATGTGCTTCTGATGCACCTCTTCGGGGGGATGCTCAGGGGAGGAGTTGGAAGACTCAGGCTGCTCTTGATGAGAAGGCACCTGTAAACTTCTTGGAACAGGCTGTCCCGAAGGAGACAGGAGAGAGGGATCCAGCTCAGCCAACTCAGAAGGGAGGGTACTCATATCTGAGGGAATGAAAATCAAGGCTCTCATGGGAGACAACAGAACCCTCTCCACTACTTCAAAGGCCAAGGGCGAACAAGAATCTGAGGGCAACTCCGTCGGGGCTGAAGCTACCGAAGTCAAAGCTCAAAAAACTTCCACTGCTCCCGTGCTGAATTTGGAGTCGGAGGCGAACTGTCAAGAGCTGAGGTGACAAGAGGGAGGGACAATTCCAAAAGCCTGGCAGCTGAAGCCAACCCCTTGGACCCAACGCTGAAGGTATGGCTCCAAGAGTCTGTAGGTCTTAATGAAACTTGGGCCAAACTACTCAAGGTGACAGTCGGCACTGAAGTACAGGTACCTATCGGCGCCAATGTCTCGAAACTAGGGATCCTCGGACTAGAGGGCTCTGTAGCCGAAGGTCAGATCAGAGAAAGAGAATAAAGGCATAAAGGTAGGCTGTGTGCTCGTGGTTCCAGAGAGAGAGATGGAACTAGCAAAACTCCCAATTGAATCTGTGCCCTCAGAAATCTCTTCATCAGCTTGTCTACCTCAAATTCTGAGAGGCTCCAGGAGGACCTGGCAGAAGAAGCTGTAGACCCCGGCCTGGAGTGGTGCCTGGGTGACACCAACAGAGGAGACTTCGGGAGAGGGTCTGTCGGCTCCAGTGAAAAACATGGATATTAGAGCCAAGGGAATGAAGCAAAAGCAGTCAGTCGAATTCTGGTGGGTGGTTCTCCCGCAGGAACTGATGCGCTATCTTCCTGGACTTGTCCTTGTCTTTGGATTTATCAAGACCCTTGTCACTGGCTTTTTTTAGGGGGTTTGAGCCCCTAACATTGTTGCAGAAGAAGAAGAGGTGGAGGCAGGGAGAAGGTCCTTCAGAATTAACTTATTCCTCCTGGCAATTAGCACGCGCTGATTAAAGCCCGCCCATATCGAACAGGAGGAACCTAAATGGGCCACTCCTAAACATATGCACAGAGTGTTGGCATTATAAGGCAGAATTTTATGCTCTCACTCTGTGCATTTTTTGAAGCCTACTGGCTTGGAATCAGCCATGGCAGGACACAACAATAAGAAAAACACACTCAAAGTATAGAAAAAGGAAGGAGAGAGAGCTCCTACTTTTACTTTTTTTTGTAAACTAACAAGAGCTAGACGAGGTAGGAAGGGAGTTCAAAGAAGAGAAAAAATATATAATAATAATGCACTCACACACCAACAATTTCACTGAAATATCTCAGGAGGAAGCTCAGAGAAGGAACCCCATGGCTATTCAAACGAGCACCAAATGAGATCGGGGGGGGGGGTAGGGCATTATGGGTAGGATAGGAGGAGTTCAGTTTTTGGCTCCAAGGCTGGAGTATACAGCTGGGTTGGATCCAACGCTCTACTGATAAAACATTCTTCATACACTCACAATTAGTCACAATAAATTTAACAAAAAAGTCTGACAATTCAAAATTATAAAAATTAAAGTTGACAAAAAACACACTGTTTTACCATCTTTTTAGCAAGGGGAAGGATAAGAATTAACACAATGCTTGGCAGCAGCTGGATTAACTAAAGCTATAGCTGCCGGGTTAGGTCTGGGATGAGTGCATAAAAAAAAAATTGAAAAAACAAAGCACTTTGCACATTCTATCTGCTTTCTTAGGTAGGTTGGCAAGTAAGGGAAATGACAGGCTGTGACAAACACATCGACCGATGCTGACAACACTAGAAGGATGAGAGGAGATTCTGGGAATTCTGGTTGTAACGTTATAGCATTTTTGGAAGGACCAGGAAACCTCAATGTTCTCCCACAAACTGAAAAAACTGACACATTCTGTAAACAGTCTCAGAGAAACATAATTCCTGACAGGGAAAGTCAGATAACATACTTTCCTCTGAATCATAAGCCTGGGGAGAAAAATCTGCATTTATTCCTTCACATTCCTTCCCAGATTCACTTTCTTACATCTCTTCTGGAAAAGAGGAATCCTTTTTTCTTTTACCAGAAACCACCTGATAAGAATGGTCAACAGTCTTTACAAGACCACGAGATAGACTTAATAAACTACTCCTATGCAGTGAAAATGGTGCAAGATATGATACGGTTATTTTAGTTATTTTTTTTTTTTAACAAGAAAGTTGGCACAGATAGGATTATTAATGGCAGAAAAAGCTTCCCCAGGGACAGCCACAACATTCTGACTAAGTAGGGATACCTTCCCTGCCTCTTCCCTCAACACTGACAAGAGTGGCTATCCGTTGCCCACTGAGATCCCAACAGTTGCACAGGACATGGTTTAGTCCATAGTGGCTGTATGAACAACACCACCAGAGGGATAGAGGGGGAAAAAAAGATACAGTGGATATAAAAAGTGTACACACTCCTGTTAAAATGTCAGGTTTTTGTGATATAAAAAAATTAGACTACAATAAATTATTTCAAAACTCTTCTCACCTTTAATGTGACCTATAACCTGTACAATTCAATTGAAAAACAAACAAATCTGTTAGGGGGGGGGGAATATAAAAAACATACAATATGCTGGTTGCATAAGTGTGCACACCCTTAAACTAATACTTTGTTGAAGCTCCTTTTGATTTAATTACAGCATTCAGTCTTCTTCGTTAGGAGTCTATCAGCATGGCACATCATGACTTGGCAATATTTGACCATTCATCCTTGCAAAAGCACTCCTAATTTGTCAGATTTCAAGGGCATCTTTTGTGCACAGCCCTCTTCAGGTCACCCCACAGATTTTCTATTGGATTTAGGTCTGGGCTCTGGCTGGGCCATTCCAAAACTTTAATTTTCTTCTGGTGAAGCCATTTATTTGTTGATTTGGATGCAAGCTTGGGGTCATTGTCATGTTGAAAGGTGAAATTCCTCTTCATCTTCAGCTTTCTAGCACACAACTAAAGGTTTTGGGCCAAAAGTGACTGGTATCTGGAACTGTTCATAATTACCTCCACCTTATCTAAAGCCAGCTGAAGAAAAGCAATCCCAAAGCATGATACTGCCACCACCATGTTTCATGGTTATGCCCAGGTACTGAACAATCTAAAGGAGATGATCCCTGGCTTGAGTCAGTCAATGCCTGGAGGGAGTGGAAAGGAGACAATCGTCCAGGTAGGGGAAGACTTGAAACCCCTGCAGCCGCAGGTGAGCCGCCACTACCACCATCACTTTGGTGAACACCCAGGGGGCAGTGGTGAGCCCAAAGAGGAGTGCTCTTAACTGAAAGTGATTGGCTTCCAGCTGGAAGCTCCGAGAGCAGCTGTTCATCTTGATATGGTAGTACGCATCCTGGAGGTCCACCGAGCACATCCAGTTATTCATCTTCAGGAAGGGCGGAATTGATTGAAGGGTGACCATCCAGAATTTTGTCTTGGCAACCAACAGGCTCAGGGTTGAAAGATCCAGAATGTGTCTTAAGTCCCCCGTTTACTTTGGCACTAAAAAGAACGAGAAATAAATGCCTGATCTGGACTGGTCTCAGGGGATGGGCTGGATGACTCATTTTGCAAGCAGCCTGGTAACTTCTGCGGCTGTCTCCTCCCGCTGACCGGGTGGCATGTCTGGGAGGTGTTTGGGGGGGGGGCAGGAAGATGGAGCAAGGATATCAAGTAACCTCTGGATATGATCTGCAGAACCCAACAATCATTTGTAATTGATTCCCATGTCCTTGGGTGCAGAGATAGTCTTCCCCGACTGCCTCCAAAGATACGCAGTCAGGCAACCCCTCAGGGGTGCTGAAAGGGGCTTCCGGGAAGGAATCCTGACACCCTTGGTTCTTCTGACCACCTCTGCCACGAGGGCAGTGGCTACTGTATCTCCCTCTGCCTCTAGGGGAAGACGAATCCTGAGCATCTTGGGAAGAATCTTGAGACTTCCGAAACCTCATCTTCTTAACCCCATGTTGATTCCTAGAGAAGGATCGTTGTGGGCTGGAGAAGTGGATCCTGATGGCAGACAAAGTCTTCCCCATCTTTCTCACCCTGGACTTAAGTATCACAAACCATTTTTCCAAACAAGGTGGAACCATCATGGGGGTATTCATGAAAGACACCTTGAAGGGCTCTGAAAAAGCACAAAGCCAGCACCAGGCATGCCACCTAATGGCCACGCCTGTTCCCGCAGCCTTAGAGGCACCCTCAGTAGCATATGATAGCAGCCTCATGGATGTATTAGAGATGAAAGTGAGAGTGGTGATGTGGAAGGAAAAAAAAAACTTCTCCTCTACTAATATGGACCCTGGGCCAGGCTCAGCGACCTCTTTGACCAGGTCCTTCTGCAGTCTGATTACATGTGCCAAGTAATTCAGCTCACGCAAGGCAAAAGTGGCTGACGCATAGGTCCTCTTCCCAAAATGATCCATCGCTCAAGACTCCCTGTCCGGAGGATGGACCAAAGAGTTCTTCTGTGCAAGCTCTTTTTTGGTGGCCGCCACAACCACCATGGCATCAACCTGGGACCCTTTGGACCAGTGTTCTCCATCTGAAGGTGCTCTGAGTACCTTATCGGGGCACCTGGGGATAGGCTCAATTGTATCCAGTTTCTTTCATGCTCTAGATGAGATTAGATCCACTAGGGAATCTGTGGGAGGGGACACCCAGGAGGTTGAGCATCCCGTGCCAAACATCTCCAGGAATACAGACTCGTCAGAGTTGGCGAAGGATCTCCATGATGTCTACAAAGGAGACGTCATCTGGGGGTGATTCATAGGTTCATAGCTAGGTACTAGGCTATTGGCCCTAGGGCCTATATAAGCCTAGCCAAAGGTACCCTGGCTTTCGCCACCCAAGAAAATTATTTTCCTGTGCCACTGTCGAGCAGAGCCACAGAAGTGATCCCCGGGGTGAATTTCCTATCTCCCATACAATCATCAAGATTTTTCTTGAACAGTGCTAATGAGGAGCTTTGTTTGATATAGATAGGTAGTTTGTTCCAGAGTATGGGAAGTCTCTGGGACAGGAATCTATCCCTCCAGCATGTTCTGTTTATTGTGGTGACGAGGTTTAGGTCCCTAGAGCGTTTAGCTCATAGGGATTGGGATTTCTTTAAGTGGAGCATGTCTAAAAGCTCTGGGTTTGACATAGCTTTGTGTGTTAGGCAGAGATCGCCTCTGAGTAGGCGATATGCAACCGAGTAAAGCTGCAGTTTTTTGAGACGGTCTGCATAGGGCATCTCTTTGAGGCCAGTAATCCTCTTTGTGAGGTATTTCTGTGGCCTTTCCAGTTGTTGTAGATGTCTTGTGAGGTACATACCAAAAGGGGCATTGTACTCTATAATGGGTCTAATGAGTGACGAGTAGAGGGGAACAATGACCTCTTTTTTCCTGGATGAGTAACCTTTTGTGATGAGATGTGCCACAAAGAAGGATTTCCTGACTACTGTGACGATGTGATTATCAAAGGAGAGACTACTGTCCACCTGTGTCCCAAGGTCTCTTATCACACTTTCGGTGTTAAGTGGACTACCACCTATGTGGTAGTTCATGGGTACTGAGTTTTTACCAAAAGGAATGACAATGCACTTTTTGGCATTGAGCTTGAGGCCATGGCTTTGACACCAGGCATCTGTCTCAGCAAGGCCCTTTTGTAGGATGTCCACATCTTTTGGAGTTTTGATTATGGCTGATAGTTTGCAGTCATCTGCGAACTTCGTTAGCCAAAGACCTTCTGTGTTGGCCTGTACTTCAGAGAAGTAGATACCAAACAGGAGAGGACCCAGGACTGAACCCTGTGGTACTCCACTTGTCACTGGTCTGAAGCAGGATTTGGAGTCTGCTACTTTCAAAGTGTGGGTTCTGTCAGTAAGCCAGTTGGCAACCCATCTTGTGACATAGGGATTTATACCTAGTTTAGTGAGTTTATCTATAATTCCAGAGTGGGGGATGGTGTCAAAAGCCTTGGCGAGATCTAGATAGGCTGTGTGAACCACCTTACCCTCATCTACGGCTTTGGTTCCTCTTCCTCCAAGTCGGTATCATCCAGGAGAGACTCCGGCAAGGAGTCTAAGTGCCTCCTCTTATACATACGTTTCCAAGAGGGTTCCTCAGAGGGGGGATTCTGGGGAGGATTTGGAAGCCTCGGGGAGTTCCCATGGGGGAACCTCCTGTTGCTACTTGGCAAAAGGCTGTCCCTGAGGGGGCAGGATGGCACACTCTGGCCCAGGAAAACAGGGAGCCAGGATGGACCCAGAGGATGAAAGTGTCAAAGGTCTCGAAGAAGCCAAGAGGACCCTCTCCACCACCTCGAAAGCAGAAGGGAAGTGGATTCCCAAAGTCAGAATGGTCAAGGATGGATCCACCATTCCCTGAGTAGAGATGGGAGCCAGAGCTGAGCCTCCCGGTGCCGATACTCCAAGAGGAAGGGACGAACCCGAAAGCCTCGAAGTCGACGCCATCCCCTACTATCCGACACAGAGGCTAAGGCTCCGAGAGTTGGTCGGCTCTTAGGATGTCAGAGCTGATCTACTCAGGGCAAAGGTCATTGTCAAGGTACCAGGGATCACTGTCTCCAACCCCTCAACACTGAGGAACCTCTGACCCAATGACTCTGAAACCAGGAGTCGGATCGGAGAAGGAGTAATAGGGAGAAAGGTGGACTGCATGCCTCCAGCCCCAGAGGGGGATGGAGCAGGCAAGACTCCCAACTGGATATGGGCCTGAATGAACTTCTGCATCATCCTGTCCACCTCGGCTTCAGACAGGTTCCGAGAGAACCGGATAGAGGATGCTGCTGACTCTGGTCTGGAGTGACGCCAGGGGGAAGCAGAGGCCGAGCCCGGGAGACTTCCAGCTAAAAAGCTAAGCGACCAGAACCGAGGGAAGTTCCAGCTCTGATCTGGGTGGGACTTGGTCAGGGGTTCGACTGAAGAAGCACAGTCTGGGGACCGCTTTCTCGGCTGATCTTGCTCCTTGGGTTGGGCCTTCTCTCCATCCCCAGACATCTTGGCGGGAGGTTAAGTCCCAGACGCCTGGGCGGAGGAAAAAAAGCAGAGGCCTCTGTTGGAGGTGGGAGGAGGAGGCCTTTGAGGATGAGTTTTCCTCCAGTCGATCAACACGGGGGGGGGGGGGGAGGAATGAAGTCCGTGCAGATCGAGCAGGAGGAATCTAGATGAGGTACACCCAGGCAGACCATGCACAGAGTGTGGGCATCAGAAGGGAAGAGATTATGCTCACATTCTGCACACTTCCTGAAGGGAGCTGAATGATACACACTGTTGATTAAATGAGTGGCAAACGAGATCTGAGGGGAGGAGGGAGACAGGGACATTATGGGTAGGGGAGGAACTTGGAGTTTGGATCAGATGCTGGAGTATGTGTCAGAGTTGGATCTGTGCTGGATCCGAGTCCCACAAGTTGAAGATCAAATGAAAACAACAACTTGAGATCATTTATTAACTTCTAAAGAAATGCCTCATTCCTTTACTTACAATAAATAAATAAATACTGAAAAAGTGCTGCTAGCCAAACAGCCCCCTAGGTGGCCACTAGTTTGTTCATGCATAAGGTTGGCCATGTTCTCACACAATATTTAATATGATACTATTAAATGAATGAAGGGTTAATAAACATGAAGAAAGGTTGGTATATTTGGACATGACACTGATAAAAAACTGTGCTGAAATCTGTTTGTCTATTAGGCAATAGGCAAGGCAGTGGACTGCCTGATGGTTGATACAGGGCACAATGGAAGGTGGAAAGGAAGCTCCATTTAAGGTCATGTCTGGAGAGTCTACATGATGTGATTCCAGCTGAATAATATAAAAATATACAGATGCTAATGGGAAATTTTTCAATGAGTCAAAATAATTTAAAACTAAGGTATACAAAAACATTTTGAAGTGTGTACTAGGTGAAGGCTAAAGTTAATTTAATGAGGCATAAGCAAAGAAAGGATATACAACTAAAAAACAGTACACGGAAAAGTTTAAAACAAGAAATGAATCCAGCTTATAGAAAGTGAACACTTAAACAATTTGAAAAATAATACAGACTATTATTGTTATGTCTTGTAATTTTCAGTACAAGGTAAGAATACAAAGGGTAATGTGTGTGTGTGCGGGGGGGGGGGGCTACAGTTGGAGAAGCCCTGTAGTGCAAGCATAATTATCTGTAACTGAGTCAAGTTTCAAGACAAAGGCTTAGAGATTATATTATATCCGGTGTTAAAACCATAACTGAAGAAGGTATGTATTGAGTTGCATATGGATTTCACAATTATGCAAATGTGTTCACTGTCAACTGACTACAATAATGGTGATTGTGTTAAAAATGTTATTCAGACAAAATGATGCACAGAAAAAGCAAAAGGAAAAAAAGGAACAAGACTTGGTACAAAATTTATGAATTTGCCCCATAACCTGAGTCAGCTGTAAAAGCAGCAGACATCAAGATACAATATCATCAAACAATACAGGCCAAAGACAAGGAGCTTCTAGCCTGTCTCAATATTCTGTTTGATCATTACAATCAAATTAAAATGTAATAAAATGTCAATGGAATGTGTGCTGTGACAATAACCGTTGATGCTGTAGTTGAAAGGCTTCCATCCTTTGTGCTGTGCAAAAAAGCAACTGTTGATACTGTAGCTGAAAGGCTTCCATTCTTCTTCCTTCAAAGGCTATATCACACCATCAATTATTGAGGCACAGTGGCCCACCTATTTATACAACTCTGTACCAGTTCATAACATCTTCACATCCAGCTAAACTAACCTTTTTTTTCAAGCTCCAAATGGAGATAAAAGAAGGAGCAGTAATGCATTATGGCTCCCTTAGCAGTTAAGCAGACAACACACCAAAACAACAGCCCCTATCCAGTGCTCACTATCATATGCATTTATAATGGAATTTCATTTAGGATTTTTTTATATCCCTCTGTACCACACTGCTGTCTCCTCCTTGCTGGATGGTCTGTGGGTTTCCCTCCAGACTGCAAGATGCATAACTAACATTCATATTACCATTTTTTTGGAGTTTACGGACTGAAAAGTGAAACCATCACCATTGCTTGCTACACACTAAACCACATTTATTGCAGTGTATTTGTTACATTACGTCAATGAAGCTCTGAGCTTCCTCATGGCGCTAAAGTAGATACCTGGCTTCCTTTCTGTCATCTCATTAGGCAATGGCAATGACTATCCAAATACCTGTGGCAGTCAAAGAGATTCACTTATCTATGGTATTTCTGGATTCCCAAGCAGACTGTAATGTGCAGTGAAGAAAACATGAGCTACAGACTTTCTATGGACACTGTGTAGTAGACTATCTTATAGGACTCCTAAGCTTATTTACAGTAATAGATCTGTAATTCTCGTTTTTTGCTGCCAGAATCACTGGTTGGGACAGCTGTAACCTCCTCAAAAGTCACAGTGTAAGGATGCCAAAGAAGTGATTAGTTCTGCCACAATATTTACAAGCAGAGTCAATAAGTTCTGACAACAAACTCTGTACTGATCAATAATATATGTGTTTTCTAAGAAAAAAATTACAAGATGGTTTAAAAGTATGCACAATGTGAAAGTAGAAATGAATTAGGTTTCAAAGCACACATTAATACTCACTGAGACATCATTGTCATGGCACATTCAATGGGTGTCATTAATTTTCTGATAACATCCTCGGTGAGAAGTTCTGGACAATGTGCAACAAAACTCCTCATTGCTGTAAAGGAAGGGGAGAAATATAATGTCTTTAAATATCACATCACATGAAACTGCTTAAATACAAAACAAAGAAAAGATAACCTACTACACAAAAGTAGAATAACAAATGAACTTAAAAACTTTGAAAAATACTACAAACATCACTCCTGTTATTCTCTGTAGCTGAAAGCAATATCCAGATATCCACCACTTCTAATATGCAACATAGCAAGGACAGACTATTTCAAAGAAAGTGAGCCAAAGGAAATAAACTGTTCCCAAAAGCATCAACTCACTGCTATCGATAAAAAACAATGTGTACTCACAGACACACACACACACACACACACAGAGCACACTGATTCCTTCATCAGGGTGACAGCCAGGCTTCAATGTCACGGTGAGAGCCCTCCAGCCCATTTGCTCTGTTATCTAGACAGCCTCATCAGTCCATTCATTCCTCTAATGGAGGCAACAGTCAGGTGACAGGGAGTGGGGGGCATGCATGCACAGTCACCTGGCTGAGCAGCATACTGTTAAGCAGTACAGACAGGCTACTCTGCTTGTCATGGATGATATGTTGCCATCAGCTGCTCACTTCCATCCTCCTCTGTTTAGTTACTCCAGCACACATGCTGACATACAGTCATATGTTACATACATTTCATGGAACCACAAGTGAATTTGCATGACACCTACAAAGCAGAAACATGTAGCTCACAACTTTGTAATCATACCACTTGCCTTTTTTGAAATTATTATTTTTTGCAAGTGGTATGTCATTCTTTGAGATGACTATTGTACAAAAGCCAGTTATTAAAATCTTGCGCATTATGGCAGGGGACTAAAGCTAAACATGGCAATGACAGACAACTAAACAACATAGGCACATTACTATTGTCAGTACCTAACCAAAAGGAAGTAAATTAATTTTTACCCTGCTACAGCTCAATTATTATTAGAATGGCTGCAACACACAGACATGTTAAAAGCACTTTACAGATTACCTGGATCAGTAAAAAATATTTTACTCTGAGCCCAGCATGTCGGCAAAGAAATATCAATGCCATATTCCAGCATTACAGTTTGCAAGCATGTTGACTGCTTTCATTAGTACACTGGGATTCATATACAACTCATATGTGTACGAGTCCCAGTGTGCTTATATACATAACAGTTGGTTATTATGGTACACTAAAGGCATGGATTATGTTCAAGCAATTTGTAGCACATGACAAGTGAAAAACAGCAAAGCATACACAAAGGAACGGCCATTCTAATGGGAAGCTGCCTTTTAGCAATGGCATGGGAGATGCCTTCCTCCAGGTTAAAAATACAAAAAAGATGATGGAAAGTCTAGTGAATGTGAAGCTGAAAAAATGTGGGGATTCAGAGAAAATATAATATACTTGACCTTGACGTCAATAAATTACACAGGGAAAAAGATGGGGGGAGTAGTTTGGCAACGTAAGCATGTTGCAGCATAGCTTACAAATCCTGGGACATGGAATGGAATGTCAGCTATGATAAAGAGATGAAGGAAGAAGAAAACAAACTTGTAGAAATTCTAAAAAAATACATTATTAAGGGAGTGAAGAGATGGGTGCTTTACGGAATGACTAAATCAGGGGAGAAGTACCTTTACATAAAATGCAACAAGATGAGTCAGCCAGCACAGCTAGGAATGAGGTAAGGGGTGCTACTGGAGAAGGGGAGAGGAGTACATACAGGAGAATCAAAAAGTAGGGGAAGATGCAAGTGTGAGGGGAAAGTATGACCTAAAACAATTAAAGTTAAACAATTAAAGGAAGAAGTATAAAAATAATATATGGCATTACAAGGAAACAGATTTCTAAGGTCCTCCACTAAATGAGAACAGCATGGGTGACAGTCGAGAGCTATTTGTTTGGCTCCTCTTAGTTAGATCCCTGTGCTCACATTCTCGATGCAACATAATATCATGTCTTCCTGTTATTTTGCAAATATCATGGCAAAAAAAGATAATTTATTTCATTAACATGATCTACTTCTTCATGCCTTTCTGCTCTTGCATATTAAATTAATGTATTACCTGTCTTACTACTTCAAAAAGCACTAGAAAGAAGCACAGGTCTGGAAGGATGGTGAGTGATAAAGTTAGATGGAGGGATAAAGATATAGCTAGAGGAAAGGGAAAAAATAACTGTAAAGCACTTTAAGGGAATGATTAAGGTACAAGGGCCTCATGGACTTGCCCCTCCCACCACCTTGTACT
Organism: Protopterus annectens; assembly: GCF_019279795.1. Lineage (NCBI taxonomy): Eukaryota > Metazoa > Chordata > Ceratodontiformes > Protopteridae > Protopterus > Protopterus annectens. The sequence goes on along the minus strand of NC_056727.1, from coordinate 703,312,615 downwards.
GAGAGAAGGGATAGACGTAGTAGATGAAGGACTGAGGATAGTGGTACACTCTCTGAAAGTGAAGCTAGAGAACAAGAAGATGGCAAAAGCGGTGACACTGCATAAAAGAAGGCAGAGAAAAGCATCAAATGAAGGATGAGCACAAGTTTTTCTTATATGTATGGAAATACTTGAAAAGTTAATGACAGTCTGCCTTAAAACAAAGAGAGAAAAATGGAAGTAAAACAAAAAATCATCTGACCGGGATGATGCACTAAATTACTTTTTCATCACAGCATTTTAAAGAAAGAGGAAGCTAGAGCATCAACTTGGAATGGGAAGGTGGGCAACACTGGGAAACGTACAGGTAAACTTGAATGCAATTAGAGAGGAAAGACAAAAAGAATCCAGTGGGTCACAGGGAAGAAGGCACAAGGATCAGAGGAATTTGATTTCATTTTTTAAATTCTTTTGGGTTTCTAATACCATGATTTGAATGTGCCCCATTCCAAAGTCGGGTACAATTAGAGCTCATGAAATTAACATTGTTTCAGTCCTTTATGTTATCCATGAGTGCTCTTCTCAGCACCTACAATGTGTCCAGAATTGCCTCCTTCTGTAATTCATACAGGGTTACATGCACTGGGTGAAGCAATTTCAATGATCAATATTACATTGTCTTTTTTCATGGACTACTATATCTGGTTTTCTGACATCTATTTTTAAACTGTTGGTAATGGATGATCTAATGTGGTACAAACTTTATCAATCTCTATAATGCCTTGTGGTTCATATTTCCAATGCTTCTCAGCTCCTTCTATATCATAGTGTTTGCACAATTTTCAGTACAACAGTCTTGCTATTTTATTGTGGATTTCAGCATATAGGCCCTATATAACATGAGTACATTACGTCTAAAAACAAGGTGTGCGTCTGTTTCCAGTTATGTTTTACAGAACCTGCATTTGTCTGTTTCTCTCGCATTTTCAATGGACTTTATAAACCCACATGTAAGTAGTCCATAATCATGAGTCACCATTATTAGCCTTTCATCTGTTGGTTTTAATTCACCTCTCTAACTATTCCTGCATCAGAACTCGGTCAACATGAAGTTGTTCCAAACTGTAGATTGCTACAGAACCCCACCATGCCACAAGATTCTCACTACACCTTTCTAAACATACTGGAAAATATTAAGATACAACCAAACACCCTAATACTGGGTGATTTCAACTACCCTGCCATTAATTGGGAAAACTACTCGGGTACCATCTCCTTTTCCCAATGGTTCTTGGAATTCATAAATTCCAAAGCCCTGGATCAACTAATCCATTGTCTCACTAGGGGAGCCAATATCCTAAACCTGGTCATTACCAAAATGGGAGATAGATGCTCCACACCAGTGGTCACCCCCTCATTGGTCAGGTCTGACCATAAGCAAATCACCTTTGACATCCACATCCCACCCCCACCCCCCCAGTAAGGAAACCTCCTTAAAAAACTTCTCCAAAGCCAACTTCATGCTACTGAAGACAGAAGTGACAAACTTCACAACACCCACGCAGACGGGATCTGGAAGTTTGACTGCAGAATCCTACACTAAGGCACTGTATGAGCACATCCACTCGTGCATGAATCGTGCCATCCCAAATAGAACCAAAATGCTCTTCTCCAAAAAAGGAAGCCAATCTGGTGGTCCCCTGCTATAAACAAACTATACAAAGAAGGAAGAAACTGTTGCAGAAAAAAGGAAAATCCCAGGATGCAAAAAACTCCCTCACCAGCCTCAGTAAGAAGCTGAGATCCCTCATAAAATCCTCAAAAGCTAGTTACGAAAATAAAATTGCCTAAGATTCCAAAGACAACCACAAGACATTCTACAGTTATGTCAAGAATCTAAATGGCAATGCTCAGATCTGCTCTGAGCTACAAAAGAATGGCATTAAATATACTGATCCCAAGGATATTGCCAATATCCTGGCAGATCGATTTAGTGCCAACTTCACCCCCCTCTCACCCCCTAAAGGGCCCATCTCAATACCAAACGATTGCCAAATTCCGATAATCACAGCCACACAGGTAGAAACCGCACTCACCAAAGCTAAGAATACAGCATCCATGGGACCAGATGGCATCCTAGGCTGTGTACTACATGAACAACAAAAATGAACTGGCACCTCACCTAAGTGACATGCTTAATCATGGCCTCACCTCAGGCTTCGTGCCCACTGAGTGGCGCACAGCTACAGTTATCCCGCTCCACAAGGGAGGATCTGCCTTGGATCCCAGGAACTACCATCCCATCAGTCTGACAAGCCTGATCTGCAAGGGCATGGAATGCATTATCATGGAACTTATAAACAAAGACATTGGTAACCTTCAAACACTGGACCCCACCCAGTTTGGGTTTGTGAAGGGCCGATCTTGTCTCCTGATTCTGACTGACTTCTTCGAATCAGTCTCCAGAGCTGTGGACGAGGGTAAGGTGGTCCACACAGCCTATCTGGACCTCGCCAAGGCCTTCAACACCATTCCCCACTCTGGAATCATAGATAAACTTACTAAGCTGGGCATAAATCCCTACGTCACTCGATGGGTTGCCAACTGGCTTACTGACAGAACCCAGACTGTAAAAGTAGCCGACTCCAAATCCAGCTCCAGACAAGTGAGAAGTGGAGTACCTCAGGGTTCAGTCCTGGGACTACTCTTGTTTGGCATCTACTTCTCTGAAGAACAGGCCAACACTAAGGGACTCTGGCTAACAAAGTTTGCAGATGACTGCAAACTGGGAGCCATTATTGAATCCCCAAATGATGTGGATATTCTACAAAAAGGCCTTACAGAAACAGATGCCTGGTGCCAGAGCCACGTGCTCAAGCTTAATGCCAAGAAATGTATAGTTATCCCCTTTGAAAAAAAAACATGTACCCATAAATTACCACATAGGTGGCAGGACGCTAAACATCAAAAGTGTGATGAGAGACTTAGGGACACAGGTGGACAGTGGTCTCACTTTCGATAACCACATCGCCACAACAGTCAGGAAATCCTTCTATGTGGCACACCTCATCACTAAGGGCTTTTCATCCAGAAAAAAGGAGGTCATTGTCCCACTGTACTCATCCCTCATTAGACCCATTATAGAGTATAACGCCCCGTTTGGTATGTACCTCACAAGACATCTGCAACAGCTGGAAAGGCCACAGAAATACCTCACTAAAAGAATCACAGGCAGATGCCATATGCTGACCGTCTAAAAAAAACTCCAGCTATACTCTGTGGCATATCGTCTACTCAGAGGCGATCTCTGCTTAACATACAAGGCCATGTCAAACCCTGAGCTGTTGGGCATGCTCCACTTAAAGAAATCCCAATCCCTCAGAGCCACACGCTCCAGGGATCTAAACCTTGTCATCACAATGAACAAAACATGCTGGAGGAATAGGTTCCTGACCCAGAGACTCCCCATACTCTGGAACAGACTGCCCATACATGTCAAGCAGAGCGCCTCATTGGCCCTCTTCAAAAGGAACCTTGATGATTGGATGGGAGATAGGAAATTCACCCCGGGGATCATGTCAGTCGCCCTGCTAGACAGGGGCCCAGAGAAGTAAATATTGTGGGAAGAAATATCCAGGGAATTGTTATGGCTTGGCTTGCATAGGCCCTATGGCCGATAGCCTAGTACCAACCTTTGAACCTATGTCTGTGCTTGCCATTATATCTATGGATTTTCCAATTTTCTATCATTGCTATCTGATCCTTTTCATTATATTCTCTCTTTTGTTTTTTGGCACATTCAGTTGTGGTCTGATCTTTTGTCTACTTATGGTTAAATTTTCATCCCCGCTTGATACTGAAATGCTTCTCTAAACTAAGCAAAGATGACATCTTAGACTTCTCTCCTCATGTTTTAAAACTTTCGCTATGTTTGGATATGATGAGGTCAGCAAATATGTATGTAGTCCCACATTTACAGATTTATACATGTAATCAGTTTCAAGGAGGCCCAAACCTTCTTCACAGCAAGAAATATATAACTTTCATATACACTGATTTTTATATATCATTTGATAAGCATGACCATTTTTCTTGTTTTCATGTCCAATTGCTCTAATATTCTTTGGGGCCAGTAAATCATCCCAAAACTGTAAGAACAGAAGGAGCAAATGTATTTATAGCTTGGGCTTTATTCCCAAATGTCACTGCAGTTTTCAAAATTAGTTTTAGTCTTCTGAATTATTCTTTACGAGCTTTATTCTCATTTGTTCAAGTTTTACTGCCAATCCTTCACCTATGCCCAAATACATATATACACTCCCTCATAACTCAAGGTCATTTCTATTACATTCCTATCCCAGAGTGATATTTTGTTGGTGATGCAGCTTTCCTGTTTTAAATGTTGGTTTTGCACATTTATCAAGACCAAATGTCATTCTATGCGAGGGGTTTCATTAAAACAAAGTCCTGAAAAATGTGACATAGGTTCAAATGGAGAAGAGAAAAGGCAGCTGTATAACAGATCAGCCTGCCAACATTAGTTTGTATATCTAAGACAAAAGTTGGAAACACACATTTGAAGAAACTGCCATGTATATTAAGTGGGAACCATTGCTTTTTATAATAATTGCTACGTTATGCACATTATCTTGGAATCTAAATGGCCTTACGGGTATAGACAAAAAGGAAAGATTATTGGATTATGTTAAGAAATGTAGAGTGCAAAATACCAATACTGCAGGACACCCATTTAGAAAGAAATGTGCACGTGAATTGGACAAAGAAAGGATTTCAGGATAGATATTTAGCAGAACAACTGGGAAAATGAAACGGGAAGTAATAATAATACTGAATATTAGAAGGGCTCCAACAGTAATATAAAGGGGAAAAAGACAGTAATAGTACACTTGTGGTAGTAAGAGGTTTTTAGCAAAGGAGAAGGATTACCCTGGCATGTATTTATAATTATACCAATAATTGCTATTATGCAGCTTAAGAAACTTTTGGAAAAAATAATCATCTTTCAACAGGGAATATTACTTATAACTGGGGACTGAAAAAGTACAGTTTTGTACCTATCATAAATGTAGATGTTCGAGTGTAAACACTGCTGCAGTCATTACACTTGGGTTATCCTGCCGTCAGTCGGTCCCGCAGTCGGCCAGAGTTCCAAAGTCTTGGTCCGACGTCGGTTGCTGTCGCCTCCTCCCGGACATCAGTGCGACAGGGGTATATAAGATGCAGCTGAAGCCATTTTCTTCAGTATTTCTTGCCCCAAATGTCAGGTGCCCCCAAATAGGTAGGCAATACAAATTGCTAGTAAAAAATACAAAAGAAAAGCAAACAACCATTTTTAGTTACCAGCAAATACTCTCCATAGGTAATAAAGGGTATATGCCCTAGGTAAATATCAGAAAGTAAGAGGGGAAGGAGGGAGGGTAACCTGGACTGCAGCAGTGTTTACACTTGAACATCTACATTTATGGTAGGTACAAAACTGTACTATGTTCATCGTGTTACACTGCTGCAGTCATTACACTTGGGTGGAATCCCAAAGCTGAGGTAGGGAGGCTGGATCTATAAGGCATTAGGGGTGGCTATAAGGCCCTGCAGTACAGCAGTGGTGAAGCCAGCTCTGGATTTGGAGTATAAAGGCAAATGGCAATGTTTGGTGAAGGTATGCACAGAACTCCATGTTGCTGCTTCCAAAATAACCTTGGTAGGTACTCCTCTGAGGTAGGCAGTTGAAGTGGCTGTTGCCCTGGTGGAGTGAGATCTAATGCTGCTAGGTACAGGTTTCCCATGGTGGATATAGCAGAAACATATACAGTGTCCTATCCATTTTGAAATAGTCTGTTTTGAAATGGCTTTTCCCTGTGCTCCTGCAGCGTATGCTACCAATAACTGTTCAGATTTTCTGAAAGCTTTGGTTTTGTCCAAGTAGAAGCGTAACTGTCTGTGAATGTCCAAAGAATGTAGTAGTCTCTCCCCTTTGGTCTGTGGTTTTGGATAAAAAGTTGGCAAGTGAATAGTTTGGTTTAGAGCCACACTTGATACCACCTTTGGCATAAACATAGGGTTGGTTCTTAAAGACACCCTGTCCTGGTGGAAGATGAGGAAAGGTTCCACTGCCATTAGTGCCTGTAATTCTGGAACTCTTCGTGCTGATGTTATTGCCAGTAGCAGAGCAGTTTTCCAAGAGATGTATTTTAATTCTGCTGTGTTAGCTGGCTCAAAAGGAGGTAAAGTTAATTTTTCCAAAACAAAATGCAGGTCCCAAGTAGGTGTTGGTGCTCTAAGGGGCGGTCTTATGTTTTTAGCCCCTCTGAGGTATTGTTTGAGCAAAGGATTAGAAAAAATTGGTGGATCCGTGTTGTAATGAGCAGAGATAGCTGAGGCGTGGATCTTGATGGATGAAAAAGAGAGGCCCTTGTCCAGCATCTCAGTTAAGTATTGAGGTACCTGAGGAATGTTTGGGACAAGAGGGCCAAGGCTGTGCGCTTGGTTCCAGGCACAGAATCTCTTCCATTTAACCAAATAGGCTTTCCTGGTACTAGGCCTTCTGGCCTCCAGAATGACATCCCTAACAGCTTTGGAGAGAAGCACTGCTTGCTTGACTAAGGAATTTTCCATGCAGCTAGATTTAAGGTCTTTAGCTGGCTGTGAAGTATCTGATTGTTGTGCTGAGTCAGCAACTGTGGAATTTGTGGTAAAATCCAGGGTGGTTCTTGTGTCAAGTTCTTTAAGATTGGGTACCAGTGCTGGCGTGGCCAGTCTGGGTGCAATCAATATCATTTTTGGCTCTTCCTGCCTGGCTTTTATGAGTACCTTTGGAAGGCGAGGTAAAGGGGGGAAAGCGTACACTTGTAGTTTTTTTCCAGCTGAATGAGAGGGCATCCACTTTCCATGCTTGTGGATGGTAGCTCCTTGTGCAGAATTTCTGTAATTGTCAGTTCTTTGGGGTAGCAAACAGATCTATGTCCGGGCTCCACCATTTTTGTGTTATCATTCTGAATATTTGTGGGTTCAATTCCCATTCGTCTGGGTCCATAATGTTTCTGCTTAGGTCGTCTGCCAGTGTGTTTTTCTCTCCTGGCAGGAATTGTGCTTGCAGATGAACTTGGCAGTTTAGAGCTGTGTTCCACAAGGTCATGGCTTGTCTGCAGAGGGGGTAGGAGTGTGTGCCCCCTTGCTTGTTTATGTATCACATAACTGTGGTGTTGTCTGTCTTTAATAGTAATTGTCCTGGATGCAGTAGGTCCTTGAAAGCTATAATAGCATTTTGTACAGCTAGCATCTCTTTTTGATTGATGTGGAGATGTCTTTGCTCTGTGGGCCACTCGCCCTGGATACATTTTCTTGCCATGTGTACTCCCCAGGCGTAATCCGATGCATCTGTTGTCAGTGTTTGCCTGGCTGTGGGTTGAGTGAAAGGCTGTCCCTTGTTGAGGTGACAAGCTTGTGCCCACCATCGAAACTCCTGTTGCAGGCAAGGAATTAGTGGTATAACTGTTTACAAATTTTGACAGTGTTGAGACCATACACTCTTTAGGTACCATTGTAGTTTCCTCATATGCAGTCTGGCATATGGAATTAGTAGTATACAAGATGCCATGTAACCCAAGGCCTGCAGAATTTTTCTTGCAGGGAGTTGGGTCTTTCTTGCCATTAATTGAAAATATTGAGTCAGTTGTCCTTGCTTGTCTGGCGTGAGATAAGCCATCTGGGCCATTGTGTTCAAGCTGGCACCCAAGAATATTATCTGTTGTGAGGGCACTAGTTTTGATTTCTTTTCGTTTACTATGTACCCCAGGCAACTTAATAACTTTTTTACATACGCTAGATGTTTTAGTAGAATGTCCTTGCTCTCTGCTTGAATCAGGCAGTCGTCCAGGTACGGATAAATTTGAATTCATTTTTGCCTGCAAAATGCAATTATTGGTGCCAGGCACTTTGTGAAGACCCTGGGCGCAGTAGATAAGCCAAAGGGCAGTGCAGAGAATTGATAGTGCATTGAACCAGCTAGACATCTGAGGTATCTTCTGCAATTTTGTCTGATAGGGACATGCAGGTATGCCTCTTTGAGGTCCAAAGTCACGAGCCAAGCTTTCTTGCCCAGCATGGGAAGAAGGTGCTGTAGTGTCAACATCTTGAATTTCGGAACATCCAGTTAAGTGTTTAGTGTAGAAAGGTCCAGAATGGGTCTCCAGGCTTTGTCCTTTCTGGGAACTAGAAAGAGTCTTGAGTAAAATCATTGTCCTTGTTCCTGTGGTGGTACCTTTTGAATAACTCTAATGTCCATGAGTGCAGTAATTTGATTTTAAGCCTCTGCCCATTGATTTGGTGGCAGATTTGGCATTCCTTTTAGCCTTGGAAAGGTGTGGAAATGGAACCTGTAACCTTGAGATACAATGTTGAGAACCCATTTGTCTTTGGTGATGCAATGCCAGTTGTGATAGAAAAGTGCCAGTTTTCCTCCTAAGGAGGCTGCCAAGAGAGAGCTGTTTGGCAGCTGTAGTGGAAAGTCATTGAGGCTTTTTTTATAAGGTTGAGGTCCGTCTTCCCCTTCTTTTTGGCCTGGTGTGCCCATTGTCGAGGCCTGTAAGGGCCTTGTGTCTGACCTCTACCTCTTGGACGTCTGTATCTGTCCCTTTGAGGTCTATCTGTGACTGGAAAGGACCAATTCTTTGTTGGCCAATTTCTGCTAAAACGAGGAGGCTGAACCTGTAAGAAATTTTTCACCGTTTGCATAGATTTTGCCTCATCCTCCATCTTCTTTAAAACCTCCTCTGCCTTAACGCCAAACAGCACATCCCGCTGCAAAGGTGCATCAAATAGTTTGACCTTAACATGATCTGGTAACGTATGTTATTTTAACCAAGCATGCCTTCTAATGACAGAGCCTGTAACTGCTGCTCTACAGGAGGCTTCTAAGGAATCAAACCCACATTGCAAAGTATGTTTTCCTACTTGTTCAGCTGCATGCAATAAATCCTGCATTTCTTTTAAGTTAGGAGGATCTGAATCTGGAAGCATCTTTTGTTTCAACTGAGACATCAAAAATTGCTGATATTTTAGCATGTGAAACTGGTAATTCAAGGCTCTCATTGCTAAAGTGACAGACATATATACCTTCTTTCCCCATCTGTCTAATGCTCTGGAATCTCTGTCAGAGGGAACTGGGTTTTTTGCTGATGAAGCCTTAATCCCATTGGGTCCCTGAGAAATAGTTTCAGGGTCAGCAACAGGGCTTTTGTACAGAAATTTGTGAGAGTCAGGGACTCTGTAATATCAGGTTTAACTGGGGCTGGGGGTAAGGAGTCAGGGTTCAAACTGGATTCAATGTACACATCATCCACAATGTCTAAAACTGGTGGGATAGCAAGGGGTCTGTGTTGGGGCAATAAAAGGAAGTCTCTGAGTCTTTTCTTGGATTCTGAGTAATCCTGGCCTTCCCAATGGAAATGCTCTCTCACGGTATGTAAGGTCTCCCCAAAGGAGTAATCCTCAGGTGGAGAGGCTGATGGAATTGATTCCTCAGCATCAGAATCCTCATAAGGGGGTAAAGAATATCCTAGGTCCGAGGAAGAGTCAGAGGAAATGGACACCTGCTCAGAAGATTCATAGTCTGCATCCTGCCTGGGCCTTTTATCAGGAGGGGGATGGGACCCCCTGATCAGGGTGATTAGGTCCTCGGCCATTTTTAGCATTTGTTTCTTAGGCATGGAAGCCTGCCCTGGAGAGAGTTGTGTCTGTTTCTTAGCCTTTAAGGGGGGCTTAGACTTAACAGAGGGTTTAATAGTTAACTGGGTAGGTCTGAAAACACCCTCTGTAGCTGTGGATTGCTCAGCTACTTCAGTTTCCTCTGTAGGTTTAGGATTGGTAAACTGAAGGCCTGGTGCGTCTGAAGGCCCAGCCAGCTCCACGTGGGAGTCGGAGGCGGTCTGTGGTTCTGTGGAAGCGGTCGTCAGGGGCTGAGTAGGCGCCTCGCTGAAAACCAGAGAACCGGCGACTGGCCTAGAAGAGGCCTCGTCATCCGTTTTGGGCCTCGGATGCCTGTCCTTGTCCTTGCGCTTTTTATGCATTGCGGTTGTCGGAATTTCCGACAGCATGGTGTAATTGAATTTTCTACCAAAATAATGTCGGGCAAAATCAAACCGACGTTTAATAGTGCACTTGTTAAACTTAGCGCAAAACCGACAACCAGTGACGTTGTGGTCAGGGCCTAGGCATGGAATACAATAGGAGTGGAAATCCTTATGAGGTATTTGCTTCCCACAAGAAATACAGTTATTAACTTTTACTGACATCGGTCTGAGGCAAGAAAAAGTTTCCCCAACGGGGTACTTAGCTTTTTTAAGAAGACTTTGGTTCTGGATTCGGAATGAAAATCTCAGGAGTCGGACGATCGGCACTTGCAAACTGCTTCTGCTTCAAGCACCGCACGGCAAGAAAGACTGGAGAAAATGGCGTCGGCTGCATCTTATATACCCCTGTCGCACTGACGTCAGGGAGGAGGAGACAGCAACCGATGCCGGACCAAGACTTTGGAACTCTTGCCGACTGCGGGACCGCCTGACGGCAGGATAACCCAAGTGTAATGACTGCAGCAGTGTAACACGATGAACATCTTGATTTGCAATATGTATATCAGGGAGACCTAGAAGGGAAAATATAACAAAAGAGGGTAGATTTCTGGTGAAATTTATGAAAATATTTGGTATGGAAGATGTGAATTCAGAAGTAGGAACTCGGACAGAATTTAATTATTATTCCCCAAGGTACAATAAATGGCTTGACTGGATAAAAATTATATTTTGCAGAAACATGTATATTTAACTGAAAGGTCTGACACATATACAATAACTATTTCCGATCGTGCTCTAAAAAATCTAAAATAAAAATGCAGAGAAATAAAGTAAAAATGAGACACTGACGCTTTCCCACCTGCCTGTAAAAAGAATTTAAGGAATGAGTACTGGAAATTAAAATTCAAGAGTCATCAAAGAAGACAAAATTTTCTTCAGAAGTTATAGCTAGTGAATGGGATAAGGTGAAAATGTAGTTTAAAAATACAGTATAAATAAAAGAAGCAATGTGAAAAATTTAGAGGGGCTGACACGTTAAAGTACTGCAGAATAAGGGGAATCTCACATAACTAGAAGAGGTACAACTGAAGACTGCTAAAGAGAAAAGAGAGTATTTAGATAATATGCATGAGCTTAGAATGACTGCTGTTAAGCATCTATTTTTTGATAACTCCAGAGCACAAAAACTTTGAGCATAACTTAGGCTACAGAAATTAGAAAGGGTTGTCGCCTAATTTAGGGAGCCTATTCCAAAAATAATCACAGATCTTACAGAGGTATTAGAGATATTTTGGAAATGGTATTAAATTTATATAAAGCAGAGAAATGTGGAAATTAAGAAAGAGCACAAATACAAATATTTATGGAAAATTAACTTTGCCAAGGTTAGAGGTAGATTAGGTTGACCAACAAAAAATGGTGATACATAGTCAATCTGTAGGAAAGTCTCCTGGAACACAGGTATTCCTGTGGTAGTTTGGAAGTTATTTGGGAAACTGATAAATATCTGGAGATTTTGTTTAACAATATTTTAAAAGGAGAGGAGGCACTAACACCTTGGAAGAAAGCTGTATTGCCTATATTACCCAAAGACAGTAAAGACCCATCAGACCCAGCTTGAATTTTGAACCACAATTACAAAGTGTTTATGTCTATACTACCTAAAAGAATAGCAAGGATGTTGCTGAAATTGAAAGATATGGATCACTGTGGCTTTGTGGAGGGGAGGCAAACATTTAACATAGAGCAATAATGATCCAGGGGAAATCAACATGTAAAAAAGTACTGTTTTTGTTGGTGGGTCCTGATGCAGAGAATGCATCTGACAGAAAAAGCTAGAATTTTATGAGTAGGGCAATGGAAGTATTTGCATCCCCCGATACAACAAGGTTAATAAGGAGGCTATATGAAGGATTGGAGGCAAGAATTAAAGGGGGAGGGTTCCTCTCTGATAAGTTGAGTTTGAGCATAGAGACCAGGTAGTGATGCCCTCCTTCCCCTTTGTTATCTGCTTTACATTTGCAACCACTGGCAAATAAAATAACAGACTCAAAAACATAATTAGTGTGGTAATGAAAAGTTGGTTTTATTTGCATTTGACATGACTTTGTACCAGATAAATCCATAAAAGAACATTGCAGTGTTGTGGAACATTTTGAGTCAGTTTCAAGTGTTTTCAGGATATAAAATCAATGAAGATAAAGCAAAGGCTATAGCCATAAATTATATACCCACACATGAATTAGTTCAGCAATACCCACATTCAGGAGGACATGACATAAAGCAGCTTTTAGGAGTAAGGATTAAAAAGGCTTCCATTATGGAGGCTAACAATATATAGGAAGAGACTAAACTAAAGATACCGCAGAAAATGGAAGCTCTTGTTTATGGATGTGGATAGTAACATACAAGCAGTGAAAACATTTTTGGTCCCTTTAGTTTTACATACGGGCCAGGCATTTTATCATCAACCAGAGGAGAAGGTGTAGACAATAATTAATAAAAAGTTGAAGGAATTTATCTGGGAGGGGAGAAGGGCAAGAGTTAAGAGGGATAAGTTGCTCCTTCCAGCAGAACAAGGTAGTTTATCATTACCTGATTTAAAGGAATATTTTAGAGCTACATAATTAAGGCTCATACGACACAAGCAGAAGATTAGAATTCAAAGTGGAAAGGGAAGATGATGAAGTTGGGGGAGAGTTCAAGAAATAAGGAGAGAGTACGAATTTGGATGCAGATCCTTAAGGAGAATAACAACAACCATACCATATATTATATTCATAAAACAGCAAAAAATATTCTAAGAATTAAGCTACCACAAGAATGGAGAAAAGAAAGTTTGCCAATAGGGATGACTGCAAGTAGGTAAAGGGGACTGGACTTTACTAGAGAAAACTGGCAAAAGAGACAAGGCATTGGGAGCAACAGAAAGGTAACAGAAGTGGGATGTGACCAAGAAGAGATCTGGACTGCAAGTTAGAGGACTGCCTTCCCTAACAGGGATTGATATTAAGAGTATAGTCAAAAAGAAAGGAATAGGGGAATCTGGGTCTGGGGTTTTCCATTTAGGAGCTTTTCTTAATTTTGCTTCAGTTTCTCTAGCATTACTTGATCCCATTTCATATCTTCTACATTAGAGCTCTGTACCGTTTCTTTTATTTCTTCTATCCATGCAGCATCTTTGTTATGTTCAACAAGGTCTCCAAAATCTGCATATTTCCATTTTCGGGAGTTGTTTCTATTTCTTTTACTTTGTTTCCCAGTTTTCTAAAACCTTTTGCAGTCATCAATGAATTGCTAATTTTGTACTTTTCATTTATATTTATCTGCATATCTTTTAAGTTTTTCTGCCTGCACTGATATTTTTAGTTTATTATTAGCAACACTGTATGATAAATCATGGTCAGTTTTGGTACTGTGCATTACTTTTACCATGTCTGTCTCACTAAATATTTTTGATAGGTTCAAAGGTGTGTCCTAGGCTAATGGCCATGGAGCCTTTACAAGCCTAGCCCATAGGATTACCCTGGCATTGTGCCACCCGACCTTAGTTCCCAAGTGCCTCTGTCAAGTAAAGCCACTGGAGTGATCCCTCGGGTGAATTTTCTATTTCCCATCCACTCATTAAGATTTCTCTTGAAGAGGGCCAAGTGAGGTGCTCTGCTTGCCATGTATGGGAAGTCTGATGAATTGTTCCCACTTTTATATTCTTCTAACAGCAATACTTCTTGTCTTATCTGCTTTGTTTTCTCTATTTGATGCTCCCTCAGTGGCATTTTACTTGTTCATGTCCACTCCTTTGATACTGTCAGTTATGTGGTAACACCTTATCTGTTACTATCTCAGCTGCACATTAAATATTCTATTTATTTCTGGTATGTCATATCAGCTTCTCTTAATAATCCTGATTCTGTGTTCATCTGCTTTACCAATCTTCTAACATTTTGGGTCTTATTTACTTTCTGCAAGCTGCTACTTTCATCTGTCTTCATATGTCTATCGCTATTAAATCAAGCAAGTGTTCCCCTAAATCAGTTTCTTCTTCTTCTTTGCCCTCTGTTTCTTGTGAGTATTCTACAGAAAGTTCCAGAATATCTTTCTGTGACATATCCTCATTAGATGCACCCTGCTTCATCTGCTACTCATTCATAAGGGAAGCCAACAGTCCACCATACCGCATTACTTTCATCAGAGTTGTCACTGTTTCTTTCTCCTTCCCTTGCTGTGCAGCTTTAACTGGACTTTCATTGCAGCCACCTACAGAAAGCTCCACAGCATTATCATGTGGCAAATCTTCAGTCATCTGCTTCACCTGCTGCTTCTTAATCTGATGAGTCATTGCATCATGCTGAGACATTGCCTGTACTTGACTCTCCAAACTAAATCCTTCACTTCACAGATGAACCATACATTTAGTTTCTATTTGTTTGCCTTCTACATTACTAACCCTCTTTTCTACATCCCCCCCTTTGTTTTTAATTTCTGTACTGTGAACTTTTCCGTATGTGGATGTCTTTTGCCAGTATTTCTCTTCATACATCTTTGAAGCTGCTTTTTTTACTGATTAGCTTGGCTTTCTCCTTTAAATAAATACTGCAAAATACAAGGTCTCTTTCTTTTCCATGTCCACATTTTTATGCCTTTCAAAAATCTTAGTTTTTTTTTCTTTATATTTTTGCACTTCCTCTGTCACTTTTTCCAGGTGGCCCAAAGTTTCTCTCTCTTTGTAACATTTTTCGGGTCTCTGTTGTATTAATTAATAAAAAAAAATATTTGTAACTTTTGACAGTTTTTCTTGTGCAAGTATTTTTCTTTTCTCTAGTAAGTATTTTTCTTTCCACTAATTTCTCTCTTAATCTTTCTGAATATTGTCTATCTGGATATTATGGCCTTCTTGCATAACAGTAACAATACAGAATGTTTTTCCCTATCCTCAACAATCCACTTTTTCAATGCCATTTTTTAGCCTGACAGTTTTTGTGGACTACTTCCAGCTACCACAGGAGAGCCCATCCTCCTCCTCCTGAACCTGCCTTAACCCTGTTGTAGAAATGATTTGGTGTACTAAGGCTTCTCAATTTATTTATTTATTTATTTTACATTTGTTTACCGGGATAGTCTGACTGGATACATGTCCATTTTCAGCTGAGGCCTGGGAAGAAAAGCTCCAAATAGACAAACGTACACAGATTACACAAGAAGTTAGATAACATTAAAAATATAAAACAAAGTGATTATGTACAATGGCTTAGTAGTGTTCCCTAGTAGGGACTCACAATTCTCATGGACAGACACAATTAAAAGCAAGAGACGTCAGACTGGATACAGAGCTTGGTGACGTAGTTGCATGTTATGATATTTACAGATTATGCTTTCAGTTTATAACTTAATCAGGGTTGGTACATGGGCAAAGCCAGTTCACTTTGAGATACTGTTTGAGGTTTTTTTTTGAAGAGACTTTTGGAGGATTGTAGGGTTATATAGTTTGGCAACAAATTCCAGGTTTTTCCAACAAAGTTGGCAAACAGGGATTCACCAGCAGAGTTATTAGCTTTGTGGGTTTGGACCAGTAGTTTGTTGACTGACCGTAGGGATCGCAGGTTGCTATATGGCTTAATAATATTTATAAGTGAGGGGGTATCCTCAGGGTGGTACAGAATTTTGTGCGCTATTAAGAGCTGACTGAATTGAATTAAGCTGGGCATTTCTAGCCACTCTAGTTGTTTCAGGTTCTGGCAGTGGTGGGTTCTATTGGTGGAGCCAATGGCGAATCTGACAATATGGTTGTAGCTATGGGACAGCTTACCTAGTTCGGATTTGTTTAGGTTTGAGAGTACAGGCGAGGCATATAAAAGAATAGAGAGTAGGTGTGACCAGGCAACTGCAGTCCTTGAAAATGTCTTGTTTCTATACAGTGATCCAAGCTTCTTATTGATGGTCTGTATGGTTTTGTTGACCTGTAGGTCAAATTTGAGATTGTCTATGATAACCCCTAGAAGTCTGGTGTGTTGATCTGGGGAGACAGTGGTACCATTGTTAGACATGACAGGCAATGAAAGTGTGGCAGATCAACCAGTGGGGGTGAAGTGTAGAAGTTTAGTTTTATTGGGGTTCAGCAGTAGGAGTTGGTTGGCGAGCCAGTTCTCAATAGTGTTAAATGTATTTTGGGTGTATACCAGGATTGAGCACATTTTATCCTGGGAAATGTGTACCCAGAAATAATTTTTATTTTTTAACCAACCTTTCTCTATGATATATAAAATACAGTCTATATAGTAGTGTGGTCTTAGTCATATTTTCTGAAAGTAGGGTCCGCCACATGAAGATTTCAGGATGAATTCAGTTGCAGCAATACCATTCTCCTTTTCTTGCTGATTTCATTTCATCCCTTCATTCAGACTGTTTTACTGATTTCATTTCATCTCTCTGTTTGGACCAAGCCTCATTAACAATTGCTCTCTCTTTTTTTTTTTTTTTAGTTTCTCCAAGTCTTTTGGGTTTCTAATACCATGTCAGGAATGGACCCTATTCCTAAGTCAAAGTATGACTAAAGTTCATGAAATTAGTATTGTTTCAATCATTGATGTCAGCCAGAAGTGCTCTTCGCAACACCCGCAATATGCCCAGTAATAACTCCTTCTGCAATTCGTATGGAGTTACATGCATTAGTAACATATTTAAATACTATTGTATATTCTTTTTTTTATAAGGCCCACTGCAACTACTGGAACTGTCTAAGTATCTTTCTTCCACATTGCTCTAATTTCTGCCAGCAAATCCTGATATTTTATGAGTTTGTGCCTCTCTGTACGTAAGATACTGTTAGTCACTAGGTATGGAGATTTCAATGATCAATGCTACTTTTGCCTTCTTTTCATGGACCACTATATCTGGTTTTCTGGCATCTATCTTTTGAACTGTTGGTAATGGGTGATCCCATGTGATGTCGACCATCATTTTCTATAATGCTTTGTGGCCCATATTTCCAGTGTTTTTCAGCATCTTCAATACCATAATGTTTGCACAATCTCAAGTGCAACAGTCCTGCCACACTATCATGCCTTTCAGTATATGGTCCTTCTGTAATTATTATCACAAGCAGCAATGAGGTGTGCAACTGTTTCCAATTATGTTTTACAAAAACCTACATTTGTCTGTTTCTCCCATATGTTCAATGTCCTTTAAAAACCAACTGCACGCAGCCCACTATCTTGCGCCACCAATATTAACCTTTCATCTCTTGGTTTGAATTTGTATCTCCTTAACCATTCCTGCGTTTGTTCCTGATCTACATGAGGTTCTTCCAGAAGTTTTCTATATTTGCAACTATATTTATGCATTTTCCACATTTCTTGCCTCATCTGGTCCTTCACCTTATATTCTTTCTTTTGTTTTTTTGGCACATTCAGTTGCTACCTGATTTTTATCTACTTGTGGTCTGATTTCCATTCCTGCTTAACGCTGATATGCTTTTGCTAGACTAAGCAGGGAAGTCACCTTAGATTTATTCTTCTCGTGCTTTAAAACTTTCACTACATTTGGGTCTTTTAAGGTCAGCAGATATCTATGGAGTCCCACGACTGCAGATCTATACATGTAAACAATTTCAAGGAGGCTCATCCCTCCTTCGGAACGGGGAATATATAACCTTAGTATGCACTGATTTTTATAAATCATCTGGTGAGCATGAAGCATCCTTCTTGTTTTCCTGTCTAATCTATCCAACACATTTTGGGGCCAGTCAGTCGCTCCAAAACTATAAGTTAGGACAGGAAGAGCAAATTGGTTTACAGCTTGGATTTTGTTCCTAGATGTCAACATTGTTTTCAGAATTAATTTAAGTGTTCTAAAGTATTCCTTACCAAGTTTTATTCACATTTGTTTATGTTTTATTGTTAACACTTCATCAATTTCCAAATATTTATACACTCCCTCTTGTTCAAGTTATTTTATATCACATTTTTGTCCCAAAAAAGAATTATGTACTTACCATAATGTTCCATGTGAGTTGTTCATCTCGCCTTCATTCTTACACATGGGTTCGGAGACGATCTATCGGCTCCGAGTCGGACACTTTACTAGCTGAAGATCTTAGAGTAGCTTGAAGCCAGGTCCCTAACCCATGATGCTCTCTGTCCTACCTCAGATCTAGTTTGCTGATCACAGCATGTAACAGATATAACACCTAAAATATACTCCAACCGGAGTAAGAAGTCATAGAACAAGACCCACCAGACCACAAGTCTACTCGTTCTTCGAGACCCTGGAGGGGGAAGGCGGGTGGGAATGTAAGAATGAAGGTGAGATGAACAACTCACATGGAACATTATGGTAAGTACATAACTTCTTTATGTGAAGTTGTTCAATCTCGCCATTCACTGTTACACATGGGTAGCATCCCAAGCAACCTAATCCTGGGAGGCTCACGGGAGTATATTCCTGAAGACAGTGGAACCAAAGGAAGCCCTGTCCACTTTGTAATGAGTGATAAAGGTATGCGGCTTAGACCAAGTGGCAGCTGCACATATAGTGTCCAAAGGCAATCGAGCCGCATAAGCAGAAGAAGTGGAAACAGCTCTAGTGGAATGCGTTTTCACACCATGCTCTAATGGCTGGTTCGCTGAGGAGTATGTAAATTTAATGCAATCAGCTAACCATTTGGAAAGGGTAACTTTAGAGACTGGTAGCCCTTTCTTAGTGTCAGCATGAGAGATAAAGAGCTGTTTAGATTTTCTAAATTCCTTTGTCCTGTCCAAACAGAATCCCAATTGTCTGTGAACATCAAGTTTATGCAACATGTACTCCAACTTATTAGAATGGTTTCTGAAAAAAGTTTGAAGTTCGATAATTTGATTCAGGTTAGTCTCGGAACACACCTTTGGAAGGAATGAAGGATTAGTACTCAGTGATACTCTGTGGGGGTGAAACACCAAATATGGGGGGTTGATAGGGCTTGAAGCTAGGACACTCTACGTGCTGAGGTAATGGCCACCAAGAAAATAGTTTTCCAAGAAAGAAACTTTAAATGGCAGGATGATGCAGGCTCAAAGGGAGGAAGAATAATCCATGACAGCACAAAATTTAGATTTCAGGGAGTAAAAGGTTGTCTAACAGGCGGCCTAAGATGAATGGTACCCTTTAAGAAGGCCCTACATAATCTGTGAGACATCAAATTAGAACCTTCAGCTCCAAGGTGAAAATTCGAAATTGCAGCCAATTGAACTCTTATAGTGGCAGCTGCAGCACCTTCATGGAAAAGCTTAGATAGGAATTCCAGAATACTAGCAATCGAGGCAACGTAAGGATTAATGTTATTCTGGGAGGCCCAAAAAGCAAATCGCTTCCATTTACTGGCATACAACTTTCTAGTGGAAGATTTATGCGAAGATACAAGAATATGCTGTACCTCTGAAGAAAAGTCATGTGACCTGGCTAGGTTGGGAATTGGAGCAGCCAAGCTGTCAGTCTGAGGGAACGAAGGGAGGGATGGAGGGCCCCTGACGAATGTGTCAGCAGGTCTGGAAATGGGTCTAGAATCCAAGGTTCTTCCAATTGATAAGAGTTGAAGGAAGGGAAACCAAATCTGTCGAGGCCAAAAGGGGGCTATTAAGATTACAGTCCTTCCCAGGGCTTTGGCTTTCTGTAAGAATTTAGGAATCAGGGGAGATGGTAGAAAGGCATATAGGAGTCCCGGGGACCAATCGTGTACGAGCAAGTCCCTTGGGCTGTCCCTTGGTGGAGAATTCAGGGCAAAGTAGCTTCTGCAGTTGGCATTCATAGGGGATGCAACCAGGTTGCAGCAAGGCTGGCCCCATCTGCGTAAAATCATCTGCGCAACCTCGTCTTTGAGAGACCACTCATGCGGTAACAGAATGGCTCTGCTCAGTTTGTCCGTGATCACGTTGGATTTCCCCGGGATATGTGTTGTATCAGAAAGCACCCGGTGGATACTGCCCACTGCCAAATTCTTTAGGCCTCTCAACATAGAGGGTAAGACTTGGTTCCTCCTTGCTTGTTGATGTACCAGACCACAGACATGTTGTCTGTCTGTATAGCAATCGTCCCTAGAGGAAGAGAGTCGTGGAAGTGCTGCAACGCCAAAAGCACCGCTCTCAGCTCCAGAACCCTGATGTGCAACTGTGACTCTGTCTCCCAACAGGTGCCTTGGGCTGTTCATCCCTGAAAAAGACCCCCCACCCTATCAGAGAAGCATCTGTGGTTACTGTGGCTGACGGCGGGGGAGAAACAAATGGTCAACCTACTGTAACCTGGTGGCTGGTCAACCACCAGCGAAGATCCTTCTTGCAAGAGTCTGGTCTGTAATCATAATTAAGAATGACATCGGAAGTTGTTGGTAAGACCATTGGGTGAAAAGTACATATTGAAGAATCCTCATGTGCATAAATCCCAGAGTAACTGCTATGAGCGTAGCTGCCATGGTACCTAGTAGTTTCAATACTTGAGAGGCCGGTACTTTTTTTCTCTGCAAAATGTCTGATACCTGGTTTCGAAGAGTGGCTATTCTGTCCAGAGGTAATTTTACTATGGCAGTGGTGGTGTCTAATTCTGCTCCGATAAAGGAGATACACTGCGATGGCGAAAATGCAGACTTGTCAAAATTTATAGTTATGCCTAACTGAGAGCAGAGACTGAGAGTGTGATCCCTGGACAGAATTAGCTGATGCCTGGAGGCGGCGGTAAGGAGCCAGTCATCCAGATACAGAAACACTCGAAATCCTAGACACCTCAGGTGAGCCGTAACCACTGCCATGCATTTGGTAAACACTCTGGGGGCTGTCGTGAGTCCAAAGGGCAGTGCTTGGAATTGGTAGTGACTGGCTCCCAGCCAGAAATGCAAATGATCTGGCCATTTTGATATGGTAGTATGCATCCTTGAGATCTCTAGGGCACATCCAATTGCCCATTCCGAGGAATGGGAGGATTGACTGAAGCGTGACCATCCGGAACTTCTCCTTCTTTATGAATGTGTTGAGTCTGCTGAGATCCAAGATGGGCCTCCAGTCCCCTGTCTTCTTTGGAATTAAAAAGAATATGGAGTAAGTTCCGAATCCTATCTGGTCTGCTGGGACTGGATGGATGACTCCTTTTTCATGCAGCCTCTGGATTTCTATGGCTGCTTGATCCCTGAGACTGGGTGGAACGTCTGGGATTTTCTTTCAAACAGGTGGGGTTTCCAAGAATGGGATGATGTAACCTCTGGTAACAATGCTTTGTACCCAAGAATATCTTGTAATTCCTAGCCAGGCGTCCGGATATAAAGCCAAGTGACCCCCGACTGCCTCCAGAGTAGGACAGTCGGGCCTCCTTTCAGGAGCACTGGTAGGGCTTACCAAAGAACTGATCCCGGTCTCCCTGGTTTTGCGGACCCTCTCTGCTGCCGGGGTGGCGTCTTCCATTATTATCCCCTCCTTTGCCCCTGGAGGGGGGGTTCACTATGTGTGTTCTGGAAAGCTCCTTGGGATTTCTGGAACCACATTTTTCCACATTTCTGCTCTTTGGGGTATGGTCTGGTAGGAGTGGAAAAATGGACTCCTACGGCAGATAAGAGTCTTTCAATCTTGCTTACACCTAGTGAGAGCCTCCTTGACTTTGGGCCTGAAAAAAGATGAGCCATCAAATGGGGTGTTTACAAAAAAATACATGAAGGCTTCTGCAAAGGAGCATAAGCTCATTCAGGAATGTCTCCGAAGAGCTATTGCTGAACCCGCTGCTTGACTCGAATCATCGGCTGCATAGGAAATTAGTCAAATGGACGAGATGACTATGGAATTAGGGGTATTAAGTTGGGCTGTCACCTTCTCAGAGACACCACCATCTGTACTACCCTGCAAAGTATCTCTTTTAGAAGACCTCTTTGAAGAGGGGTAAAATGAGTCAAGTAGTTAAGTGATCGCATAGCAAAGGTCGCAGAACTAAAGATGCGTTTCCTGTACCTGTCCATAGTCCTGGAATCTCTATTAGGAGGACGGACAGTAGAAGAGGTTTCGGACATCTCTTTCTTGGTGGCCACCGCCACCACCATGGCATCAACTGGAACTCCCTTAGCAAGAAACATCTTAACTTGGGGGGAGGTGATAAACTTGTTGGGCATCCGAAGGACAAGTTCCATAGTATCAGAAGACTCCCACGTCCTTCGAGGAACCAATTACATTAGTTCGTCAAAGGGCGAAGTCACCCAGGAGGTGGACGGTTGAGACCCAAAGGCCTTCAGGAGCACCGACTCATCCTCAGTAGGGCTAACCGACTGCCAGTCACCCCTCTGCTTAAGGACCTCCAGAATATCAGCAAGAGAGATATCCTCCACGGGGGACCGTGGGGACCCTTCTGACTCCTCTAAGTCGGTGTCTGATGTCAAAGACTCCTGTGGGGAGTCTAAATGCCTCCTCTTACAAAGTTTCTTCCTGGGAACCTCATCAGTGGGGGCTTCTGGTGAGGACTCAGAACAAAGGTCACCCAATGGGGTTACCTGAGGCTCTGGGTCTCGACGCTTCATGGGGACCTGCGATGTAGAGGCAGAAAGCGACACTTTAGGGGAGGAGAAGGAGGACCCTGATGATGTGTATGTTTTGGACAACATAACCCTCCTCATAGCATCGAAGGCTCCACTGCTCCGACCCGAGGAAGCCGACGGTTCCGAAGAAGACGGCAACCTCCCCGGTGCTGAGACAGTGGGCTCCGAGCCAAAAGAAGGAGCCGAGCTCATCCGCGCCGACGCTCCGAGAGGATGGGTTGGAACCAACACATTGGTTCGACTCCCCCCCCCCCCCCCCCGGAGCTGACCAGAGATTGTCGGCTCCCAGACTCTTCAAACGGCACCAAAGAAATCAGGGTTGATGGAGCCGATAGCACTGGAACAGGCCTCTGCTCCGAAGGCTCCACAATCAGATCCTCCTCCCCCGCCTCCAAAGGCCCAACTCAGCTCGGAGGAGGAGTAATCATAGCAGGTGTGATGGTCTTAGGTTCTCAAACTGGTTGGGTCAAAGCCAATAATAATTTGGCTAGTGCCGGGTTCTCAAAAAGCCTCTGCACCACCCAGTCCACATCCACATCAGGAGGGTTCTCAAAGAACGAGTCGAAGGAGCCGAAGAAGCCACCAACTGAAGAAGAGGAGATCTTAAGGTCTCGGAGACCAGCTCTGAAACACTGACTCGGTGCATGGCTCCGAAGACTTTCAGAGCTGGCAACTGTACCTTTACAGCAAGGCTCAGAAAAAAATTACTTGGGCTCCGAGGAAGCTTTGGAGGACTTCAACCCCTTCGATGACTTGGAGGTCTGGTCAGCCTTGTCCAAGGACCCCTGAAAATCTGGCTTCAGTAAGCCTCTATCCACCAACTTTCTTCTTCTTTCGAGCAAAACCCGGCTACTGAAGGAATGGCAGATCGAGCAATTCTCCTGGAGGTGAACTGGCCCCGAGCAATACATAAATTTGCATGTTATCGACATTTTCTGCCAGCATTTTGGGCACTTCTTAAAGCCTGATTTCTGTTTTTCTTTCTGATCAGCCATACTAACAAGAAAAACAACAGTATGCACCAATCCGAACAATTATTTTACTTTAAGACAACAGCAAACACGCACACCGCAAACTCTAACAACTGTATAAACAGAAACACAGAAACAGCAACACCAAGTATAACTTCTAATTTTCAAAAGGCTATCTAAGTAACACTAAATATATACTTAAACTAGCGAAAAGCTAACTATAAATCTTAACTGTTGAAGAACTATCTAAACACAAGCTAATGGCTGGCTAGGGAACGATTACAACTAAAGCACGGCCAAAGGCCTAAGAGCAGCCACTCTTAAAATGATGAAATCTCGTCAAATAGAACAAAAACTGAGCTAAACTAAGGCTAACTAGCCCAACAAACAGTTTGAACAGAAAACTAGCCAGAAACTTAGCTATAAAGATACAACATATTAGAAAATGTTTTCACAAACTGGCCCGAGCTCTCCAACGACATCTGATCTGTTGTAGCGGCAAACTAGAGTGAGGTAGGACAGAGAGCATCATGGGATAGGGACCTGGCCTCAAGCTACTCTGAGATCTTCAGCTAGTAAAGCAGCCGACTCGGAGACAATAGATCGGCTTTGAACCCATGTGCAAGAATGAACAGCGAGACTGAACAACTTCACATCTGATGTTCTCATGGTGCTGCAGCAGTTTTCCTGTTTAAAGGCTGCTTTTGCCCATTTATCAAGACCAAATTACATGCTTCTATCATCTGAAAAAGTTTTGACAACTTGCAGTTGTGCTTTCAGTTCCTTATCTGATGAGCTACAGAGTTTTAAATCATCGACAAAGAGAAGATGAGAGGTCTTTACACTTTGTTTTCTAGGAACCAAATTATATCCATGGCTTAAGCTGTTAAGTAGACACCCTAATGGGTTAAGGACAAGGCAGAATAGCAGCAGTGACAAAGTCACCCTGGAATATTCCCCTTTGAATTTTTATTCTTACCATTATTACTCCCTCCGGTGTAGATATTCAGATGTAAAGATGAAGTGCAGACAAAACTATACAGCCTCTGCTTACAGAATGGAGTTGTGCTGGAGGACTGGAAGGTGGCAACAGTGCTCCCAGTGCACAAAGGTGACGGCAAAATAGTTTTTTTAAGATCACAAGTTTGACAATCTCATCTGTATCTCAAAAAGTACTATGGAAATAATTCAGTAGTCTAGACTGTGAAACTCCTAAATGCACAATGTGTAGCTAAGGGTGATAACCTGGATTCATGCAGATGAGGTTTTGCCACTTTAACCTTTCTTAGTTCTACAATAAGCTTACTTACAAAACAGACCAGAATAATCTGTCTGAAGCAGCTGACCAACATAAGGACTTCAATAAGGCTATTAAAGTCCTTCACAGAAAGGTAATGGAATAACATTGAAATAACTAAAGGGTACAGGTTAAGAAACAAACTAGTGAAATAGACATGGAAGTAGTTAGCTGATGGAAGGCAGAGAACAGCAACTGCAGGGAGTGAAGAGGGACTTTTGAATGAAAATACAATGATCTGGTTGGTGACATAAGTTATGACACTACAAATAGTCAAGGACAATGACAGTTGCATGACTGCATATGCCTTTACTTTGTATGTTGCACCTCAGTTGTATACTCCTGGCTGAAGCTGAAAACAGTCCAGTAAAAAACGTCTCCTACCTGGTCAACAAACAAACAAATAAATTGTGCAGAAGAGGCCAAATCATACAGGTATCTGAGGTAGCCCGAAATAAGAGGAAGGTTACCCACTGAGACAGTGCAGCATACTTTTATACCTAAATGAAGACTTTCTTCACTTAGCAGAATAAGACTAATGAATAGAAGCCTTCCTGGCACCTTCAATCATATATGCACATCCAAATGAAGAACCCATTTCAACTAGCAGAAAATACACAATGTAGAAGGACTGCTGTCACTTTTACTTACCTCAAACTCCTGCTGCTGGCATGACTAAGAAATCTAAGCAACAAACCATGTCTTGAGGTGAAGTGGCTGTTCACTGAACTAAGAGGATCTTCCTTGTATTGTACTGGGGCAGCTCTTTAAACTGACATAGACCGATTCTAAAGTACAGCCTTTCCGATTAGCACAGGGCAAAAGCACATGTTCTGGGTTTCATTCACTGAATTTTGCTAAAAGGTGTGGAATCGGGGGAAATGGTTGGAATCTTTCCTTCCACAAACTCTTTTCCCCATTTTAGAAGATAGGGTGGGGGTAAACGATTGGAGGGTGTGCAAAAATTGCCTCAAAAAGTGGGGATTAAACTTACCCACTGTTAACACCTCCATGTGTTGCTGAACCAGAAATAATTGGGAAGAACCAATTTCTTCCATGTGAAAAACACACTGATAATCTAGGTGCCACCAAGAATACGTTGACCACTCATTACTACCAAATCCTCAGCTACAGGACAGGAGTAAAAGAGTATCTTAACACATCTGCCAGAATTTTCACTTCTGCCAGGATCTGAACTGTTCCAAGGTTAAATCTCCTACAACCTGCTGCAAGATCTGCACTGCATTTCTGCACATAGGATATAAGCATGTGTCATTCTGCTTATCTGGCAATACACAATGGACTAACTTATTGGGAAAGATAAGAAGCTATTGCAAAGCCTTCGGGTTATGAAGCAATGCATCTAGCTCTAGTCTGATTATGTAGACTGCCTAATGTCAATATCCCAGAAGGTCCCCTTCCCCTGGAAAGGAAGAGTGTCAGGCTACCTCTCCTGTTAGCAAGGCATGCACTGTCAAAATCTGGAACATGTTCAACTATGGGAAAAGTGGACCCATACTGAGGTCAGCAGGGATCACCCAGCACTCCAAATTCTGGAAAAAAACTGCAGCGGAATAGATGGTCATCCATTAGTGCATGGTGACTGTGATGCCCCACACTGGACCAGTAATCAAAGAGCCTAAATCATCACCACTGGCAACAGTGGGGGACGTACACTAGGAGGATTGCAGGTATACACACAGTATTTCCAGATGCAGCTCTCTGCATCAAGTGCAATTTCCCTTAAGAGCACACAGATACCACAGTCAGTCCAGGGCTGGTATCTCCCTCTTTCTCCAAATCCCCAATAAGACTGCCCACTGGCACAGCTATAGAGTTGAGTCCTTAGCCAGGGCTCCAAGCAAAGTCCTCCAACACTCCCTCTGTCCAACCAGTGCTTCATGTCCCTGCTCAAGCAGCTGATTCACACTCTTGGAGATTTGGTATATAAACACACACACACACACACACACAAACACGCCTGGGAAAGGCTAGCACAGGTTTACTAGTTATGCGCCCTTTTGCCTAGACTATAAAGTAGTTGTCACTGCCACCAGAACCCCTTATCAGCTACTTTAAGGCCCTTAACAAAGGGTATCCAATCTTACTGTGTAATGTTACTATCAATACAAAATGGTAGTTTGATCAAGAGCAAGGCTATTGGGAGTGTCCCACAGTATCACCAAATAAATATGCATGTATTCTCCGAACTAAAACATCTCTAGACAGATCAGCAACAATGAAATGTTTAAATATATTTAAAAATAAATAATAAAAGAATAAGATAATAGGCCATGGTGGTGCAGCAGTTAGCATTGTCACCTCACAGCAAGAGGTTCTCCAGTTCAATTCTGGACTGGAGTGCCTTCTGTGTGGAATCTGCATGTCCTCCCTGTGGTTGAGTGAATGTTAAAGACATGCAGGTAGGTCTGTGCATGTGTGCGTGTGTGGGTGTTCCTTCTTTGAAGGTTGGCCAGCGGGCTGGAAACTTGACACCATAAAAATCCACTGCCAATCATTAGCGGACCGGTGATCCACTGTGGCGACCCCTAACCGGGAAAAGCCGAAAGACTTTTAATAAAAGAAAATGACAAAACTGAATATATATTTACAGTAACATCAGAGTTTAAAATCACAAGAAATATTTAAAACAACATTGCAGGGGAGTCTCAAATAAATAAAGAAAAATATCTAAGCTAAACTTTGCTATATTCCTGACTATATCCAAAAGAATTACTATACCTTAGTACACTTACTTAATTAGATTGGTAAGGCAGATATGTGGTGAATGGGTCTTCTTCTCAGGTACAAGACAGAATACAGAATGTTGTCTCTCTCAGAGAGTTCTTAAATTAATATCTCAAACATTACTGATGGGATAGTTTGCAGAATGACATAATTTCTTGTCATCTGACTCTATTCCCAGGTAAACCCCCCACTGCTGAAAGCTGGTAGTATTTGCCATCCACCTGTGAAAATACATAGACAAGGGCTTTTCCACAGATATTTGCAGATCCTGGAAGTCATAAAACAATAAGACACTTCCAAGACAATAAAGAAAATATCTCAGTACAGACATTATGTCTGTTACTGCATTGAAACTGAAAAATAACATCTTTTTATGGCCTAGACATTAAGTAATTTAATTTCAGCAATTTTTCTAAAGTTTTTCAAGTTAACCTTCTGTATTCCAGTTTCCCCTGTTAAAATGTATACATTTAAACAGTTACAATAGTGTATGTACATTTCTGTTCTATTCCAGTAGGGTACACTGTGGAGAAATTTCAAACAGCACTTTGTAAAATATCTCTTTAGCACGCATGTCTGTACAAACCATCTTATATGACATCCACCTCTAATATATTTGTAACACAAACATCTTATATGAATCATGTTGATATTCATAAATGGCAAATAATTATTTACAAAATTCCAAACAGCTGGGCTGACAGTATCTCCTTTCTTGGCAGTGACTCTCCAGTCACTGACACCTTACAGTCCAATGCAGCACTCACATCCTCTAGTATATAAAAATGCACTGTAAAGACTGTAGCCATCATTATGCGTGGGACAGTCTGAGTCTGGACTCTCTGCTACAGCCTTATTTAGACTACCAAAATCCTGATCTTCAAAAGAAGGTCTAGCTATGAAAAGTATGCAGTCTAACCAACTGAAGATAATTTTCTGAAAGACTCCAAATGCCTTTCTCCTTGCTTATGGAACTGCCTAAAGCCTGCAACCAAATGGGATGTTGCATGGAAGTACACTCAGTGGGGTCAAAGAAGCCAGCCAGCCAAGTATGGGATTATATAGAAGGCCTTGTCCAATAAGGACTGTGCCAGGATGGCTGTAGACAAGATACCAAGTAGCAGCATTCCATACTGAAAGAAACTGACCCAAAAAGTTCTTCTGAGCAAAACAAATATTCATCATATGTAGCGACACCATCCAGGATTCTAGCAGTGGTACAAGCATTATCCACTAGTGAGTCATATGAATGGGCATGAAGGACATGCACTTGACAGAAGTTCTGAATATTCAGAATAGGATGGAAGCTGCCTGTCTCATTCAGAACCAAAACAAGGCAAAAGCAGATTCCCTGGCCTAGTTCCAAGTAGGGACAGCTTCCATAACCCCTTTTAAAATAATGCAGTCTGGGTTTTTACCATGCGTTTTCTGGAGATAGCCTTCTCATTCTCTGAATAGAGCTCATTCTATACAAGAACCCAAGAACACTTAACGTGTTGCTACCAGAGACCTTACTGAGAACCTAATGGTCCCCCTGTTATGCTTCTACAAGATGGGCGAACACAGAAAACCATACTCTCCCTGCAGACAGTCCAGAGCACTATACTGGCTATAACTGCTGGGCCAGCAGAATTATTCTCTTGGGAAGCTAAGCAAGCAGTGCTAATGAAAGCAATGATGCCTGATGCCTGAATTGTTCCACATTTTCCTCAGTCTGTAAGACAGGGGGCAAGCTTCTTCTTCCTTGGGGGTGCGGGTTGGTATGGCAAGAAGAGGATAGAAGGGCCAGGGAGGTAAATCAGACAGGCTCTCCACATCAATAAGGGCCTCCTGCCTTCTTTAAAAATCCTCAAACTAGTCTTACGATAGCTACCTAAAAAGTATCTATCTCCACCCCCACCCCCCACCAAGCTCTCTCTCTCTCTCTCTGTCTGGAAGGAAGCATGAAAGATAGCCTGCAAAAGCTCATCCTTAAAGGAAAAATATCTGAAACACTCCACCTTATACATGTACTTATCTGCCCCTAATGCCTTGGCCACTACATCAGCCCAGAAAAAAAAATACAGCAATACTGTAGATAGAACCAGTTTTCCTGGGAGCACAGGAAATGTTGTTCAAATGCTTCCAAATTACTCCATAGGTTCACAGGCGATTACTAAGCTACCAAGTCCGTGGGGGTCTTTTTAAGCCTAGCCATGCTTCCCAAATATATCTGACAAGTTTTGATACCCTGGGTTATTTTAAGGGGTGCCAAACTAGAAGTAAATTTTCAATTCCCATCCACTGATCCAAGTTACTCTTGAATTGGGTTAGGGAAGAACTATGCTTCACATGGATAAGAAGCTTGTTCCAGAAAAGAGGTGGTCTCTGAGACCCATATCTGTCCTTCCAACATGTCCGGTTTATGCTGTGAACATGGTTTAGGTCCTTAGATTGGGTAATTGTGATGCTATTTCTTTTGTGGATGTACAAGTCCATCAGATCAGAGAATGCTTTGTACGCCAGGAATAGATCACCTCTAAGCAATCTCTAGGAGAGACAGTACAAGGACAGTGCTGTGAAGCAGCCTGAGTAGGACACAATGTTTATGTCCAGTATTCTTTTCTGAGGAACCTCTGTAGTAGCTCTAGTTGGTGCATATGCCTAGTCAGGTACATAAAGGGAGCGTTATATTAAATCATTTTTCTGATGAGGGCTAAGTACAGCAGAAAGTACAGTTTTGTACACTTACCATAAATGTAAATGTTCGAGTGTATTCACTGTTGCAGTCATCACACTTGGGTTTATCTGCCTGCAGGTAGCCCTCAGTCTGCCCAAATACCAGAGTCTTGGGATTTCTGTGTTGGATGCTGTCGCCTCATCCATGACGTCAGGTCATCAAAGGTATAAAACATGCAGCAGATGCCATTACATCAGTTTTTCTTGCCCCAGATGTCAGGAGCCCCCAAAATAGGAAGCAATCAAATGGTGTGGAACACCTCCAGTAAAAAGTAAATACCATTTCCATAAGATATGGCCAAAAAAGAGGATAGGTAGAAAGTATAGAAAGAGAGGGGGCTGGAGGGAGGGTAACCAGGACTGCAACAGTGAATACACTCGAACATCTTCATTTATGGTAAGTGTACACAACTGTACTATGTTCTTCGTGTTTCACTGTTGCAGTCATCACACTTGGGTTGATTCCCACAGCTGAGGAAGGGTGGAGGCAGTCAAAAAGTAGTAGGGCTGGCTAGCAGGCCTTGTAAGACTGCTGTGGCAAATCCAACTCTGGATTTGGAAAAGATAGGTATGTGGCAATGCTTGGTGAAGGTGTGTACAGAACTCCAGGTTGCAGCTTCCAGGATGTCCCTGGTAGAGACTCCCCTGAGAAAAGCTGTAGAGGTTGAGGTAGCCCTAGTGGAATGAGGACTGATCCCCTATAGGGTAGGTTTTCCATGGAGTTTGTAGCAGAAATGGATGCAGTGCGCTATCCATTTAGAAATGGTTTGTTTCAAAATGGCCTTGACCTCTGCCTCTGTAGCAAAGCTGACCAGCAGCTGGTCAGATTTTCTGAAAGGTTAGTCCTGTCAAGGTAGAACCTGAGCTGTCTGTGCACATCCAAGGAGTGCAGGATCCTTTCCCCTTTATTCTGAGGATTAGGAAAAAAGGTTGGCAAATGAATGGATTGGTTTAAAGCCACAATGGATACCACCTTGGGCATAAAAGATGGGTTAGTCCTGAGGGAAACCCTGTCGGCATGGAAGATAATGAAGGGTTCCACAGCCATAAGGGCCTGTAACGCAGACAGTCTTCTTGCTGAAGTGATGGCTAGCATTAAGACTGTTGTCCAAGAGAGGAATTTTAACTCTGCTGTAGAAGCAGGCTCAAAAGGCAGAAACATGAGCTTCTCTAGTACAAAGTTAAGGTCTCAGGCAGGAGTGGAAGCTCTCTCCTTGGGGGTCTTAAATTGTTACCTCCTCTCAGGAACTGTTTGATCAGAGGGTGAGAGATGAGGGATGGCTCAGTATTGTAATGAGCTGAGATGGCAGAGGCATGAATCTTAATTGATAGGAGAGGCCTTTGTGGAGCAGCTCTGCTAGGTAATCTAGGATTTGAGTCAAGGAGAGCACTGCTGTGTCCTTCCCTTGAGATTGACACCAAGAACAGTATCTATTCCACTTTTCTGAAAAAGATTTCCTAGTACTGACCCTCCTGGACTCAAGGATAACATCCAGCACCCGTTTGCTAAGGGTTGCTGGATATGTATTCAGGGAATAAGCCAAGCTGTCAGGTTCAGGGTTTGCAGCTGAGGATGCAAAATCTGTCCCTCCTGCTGGGACAGCAGAGAGGGGGTCTGCTGTAGGTGCCACGGTGGCACTGCTGTCAGACTGCATAGGAGTGGGTACCAGTGCTGGCGTGGCCAGTCTGGTGCAATAAGGATTGTCCTTGGCCTGTTCTGTTTGAACTTAAGGAGTACCTTTGGAAGAAGGGGCAGGGGGGGAAAGGCATAGATTGAGAGGTTTTCCCATGTGAAGGATAAGGCATACACTTTCCAAGCTTGGCTGTGGGGAATTCTGGTGCAAAATTTGTTTAGTTGATGGTTTTGTGGGGACACAAAGAGGTCCACCTCTAGTGTCCCCCACCTGTGTATTAGAGGTATGAATGAGTTTGGTTCCAGTTTCCACTCGTGTGGGTCAATTAGATTTCTGCTTAAGTCATCTGCCAGTGAATTTTGTTTGCCTGGCAGGAATTGAGCTTGCAGATGCACTTGGTTGCTTACGGCTGTGTTCCACAGAGTCATGGCTAACCTTCAGAGTGGGTAGGAGTGAGTTCCCCCCTGCTTGTTTATGTACCACATAACTGTGGTGTTGTCTGTATTTATTAGTAGTTGTCCTAGCAGGATAAGTTATTTGAAAGCTGTCAGCGCATTCTGTACAGCCAACATTTCTTTTTGATTGATATGCAGGTGAATTTGTCCTGGGCTCCATTTGTCTTGAAAGCATTTGCCTGCCATGTGAGCCTCCCATGCATAGTCTGATGCGTCTGGATGGCAGGGGGTTGTGAGAAAGGGAGTCCCTTGTTGTGGTTGCAAGCCTCTGCCCACCAAAGGAACTCTGTCCTTAGGCAAGGAATGATGGGAATCACAGCTTCCAGGTCCTGGGAATGTTGACACCAGAGACTTTTTAAGTACCACTGGAGTTTTCTCATATGCAGTCTTGCAAAGAATACATGAGGCAATGAACCCTAGGGCTTGCAGTATTTTTCTTGCAGACAGCTGAGTTTGGGTGGCCAGTAGTTTGAAATAAGTTGTCAAATAAACCTGCTTTTCTGGAGTGAGAAATGCCATCTGGGAAGTTGTGCTCAAGCTTGCTCCCAGGAATACAATCTTTTGGCTGACTCTAAACCAGTCACAAGCGGAGTCCCACAGGGCTCAGTCCTGGGACCCCTCCTGTTCGGTATATATTTCTCCGAAGTACAGGCAAAGGCGGAGGGACTGTGGCTAAGCAAGTTTGCAGATGACTGGAAATTGGGTGCAATAATTGACTCAGACATCCTGCAAAAGGGTCTCACAGAGACAAACACCTGGTGTCAAAGTCACGGCCTCAAGCTAAATGCCAAAAAATGCATAGTAATCCCATTTGGGAAAAATAAAGTACCTACAAGCTACCACATAGATGGGAATCCACTAAGTAGAGAAGACGTAATTAGGGACCTGGGTACCCAAGTAGACAGCATGCTCTCCTTTGATAACCACAGAGCCAAAATGGTCAGGAAATCCTTCTATGTACCACACCTGATCACAAAGGGTTTCTCATCCAGATCCAAGGAGGTGATTGTGCCCCTTTACTCCTCACTCATTAGGCCCATAATAGAGTACAATGCCCCATTTGGGATGTACCTCACTAGACACCTGCAACAACTAGAAAGACCACAGAAGTACCTCACTAAGAGGATTAAGGGCCTTAAACAATTACCCTATGAAGCATGACTAAAAAAGCTCCAGCTCTTCTCAGTCGCTTACCGTCTGCTCAGAGGTGACCTATAGGGCCATGTCAAACCCTGAACTAATGGACATGCTTCACCTCAAAAAAACGAGATCCCTCAGAACCACTCGTTCTAGTGACTTGAACTTATGTACAACAATAAACACGACATGCTGGAGGGATAGATTCCTGTCCCAGCGACTCCCCTCACTCAGGAATAGAATCCCAATCCATATTCGACAGGGCTCCTCTCTGACCCTCTTCAAGAGAAATCTTGATGAGTGGATGGGTAATCATAAGTTCTACCCTGGGATCACTTCAGGAGCCCTGTTGACAGAGGCCCAGGTTACTAATCTAATGGGGAGGCGAAAGCCATCACTCTGTGGCTAGGATTATAAATGCCCATGGGCAGATAGCCTAATACTTACCTATGAACCTATGATTTATTTTCATTGATGGTATACCCCAGAGAAGTTAATGGTCTCTTTACAAACGTCAGGTGCTGAAGTAGCAATTCCTGACTGTCCGCCTGAATCAGGCAATCGTCCAAGTATGGGTAAATCTGAATATTTCTCTGCCTGCAGTAAGCAATCGCTGGAGCTAGGCACTTTGTGAATACCCTGGGCGCAGAAGATAAGCCAAAGGGAAGTGCAGAGAACTGACAGTGCATAGAGCCTGCCCTGAAACAGATATTTCCTGCAAGATTCCCTTATGGGGATGTGCAGATAAGCTTCTTTTAAGTCTAGGGTGACTAGCCAGGAGTCTTTGGCTAGCTTAGGAAGGAACAGCATGGATTAGAAACCCTGTCCCCTTTGCTCGGTTGGCACAGGTTGAATAGCCCTGATACCGAGAAGAGAAAGTACTTGCTTTTGGGCCTCTGTCCACTGGTTTGGAGGAAGGTCTGGCAATCTGCCTGGGGTTGGCAGAGAGTGAAAATAGAATCTGTATCCCTGGGATACAATGTTTAACACCCATCGGTCCTGGGTAATATACTCACAGTTTGTTGCATGCAGGGTGAGTTTTCCTCCTAGGGGTGCAAGTACTTGGGCATGGCTGGGATGGGTTAAGGACAAGTCATTGTGAGATTTTTCCATAGGGGCGTGGGCTTACCACTACCAGTTTTTGAGGTGAGAGCACTCCATTCCTTAGATCTGTGTATAACCTGTAGACTTTGTGGTCTGTTGCCCTTGGGTTTGGGCTGAGAAGGTCTGAAAGGGACTGGAAAGGACCAATTTTTTGAAGGGCAATGCCTACTGAATCTAGGTGGCTGTACCTGTAAGAAATCTTTAACAGTTTGCATGGATTTATCTTTTTCTTCCATCTTTTTAAGAACTTCTGCTTTAGAGCCAAACAAACATTCTTGGTTTAATGGAGCATCAAGTAATTTTGCCTTGACATGGTCTGGCAAGATTTGTTCCTTCAGCCAAAAATGCCTTCTCAGAACAGACCCAGTGACAGCAGCCCTGCAAGATGCTTCTAAGGCATCAAAACCACACTGCAAAGTATTGTTTACCAACTTGGTCTGCAGAATGCATTAAGTCTTGTAAGTCCTTATTTTCTGTACAATCAAGAATCAACAGCATTTTTGTTTAATTATATCAATAATATGCTGCTGGTACTTCAACATGTGAACCTGGCAATGTAAAGCCCCGATGGCAAGAGTTGCAGAGGTATATACCTTCTTACCCCATCTGTCTAGAGCCCTAGAATCCCTGTCCAAAGGGGTAGGGTTTTTGGCTGTAGAAGCCTTAATACCTTTAGGTCCCTGGGAAATGATCTCTGGATCCGCAGTGGGATTTTTAAACAGAAATTTGTGAGAGTCAGGTACTCTGTAGTATCTGTCAGGCTTTCTAGGAGCAGGTGGTAAAGTATCAGGGGTAAGACTGGATTCGATGAAGACATCATCTACAACACCCAGGACAGGGGGAACAGCTAGAGGCCTATGCGGAGGCAAGTCTAAAAATTCCCCGAGTCTCTTTTTGGATTGTGGGCAGTCCTGGCATTCCCAGTGGAAATGCTCGCTTAGGGTATGCAAGGTTTCACCGAAAGAAAGGTCCTCTGGGGGGGGGGGGGGGCTGAGGGAATTGACTCCTCTGCATATGAATCCTCATAGGTAGATAAGGGTATGTACTGGTAATCACAGAGGTCAGAGTCATCAGACTCATGGTCTGAAAAATCAGAAGGAAAATCAATTCTTTGTCTTTTAGAGGGGGAAGGCTGGCTTCCCCTAATTAAAGTAATAAGGTCTTCTGCCATTCTAAGCATTTGTTTCTGTGGCATGGGAGCTTGAGAATGTGTTTGGGCGTCGGTTTCCAACCCGTAGTGCGAACTCTGGGCTTGAGAAATTCGGCAGATTTAGTCATTAACGAAGTAGTCGATTTAATGCGAACATCGGAAGGTCTGAATACACCCTCAGAAGCCGGTGCTTGCACAGGGGCTCCGGACCCATCCAAGGTAGAGACATCCGCAGGTTCCATAGTCGAAGAAGCATCTTGCGGCATACCGGACTCCGAATGGGTCTCAGTAGAGGCCTGGGAATCTGTAGAAGCAGGTAACAGGGGCTGCAAAAGCACCTCACTGAGTACCAGTGGACTGGCGACTAGCTTAGCGGAAACGTCATCCACAGTTTTGGACCTATGCGGTCTGTCTCTGTCTTTATCACTGCGTTTTTTTGGAAGGTCGGTAGTCGGATGGCTTACCAATGCCATTTCAGAATACAGAGAACGAGAGCGAAAGAATTGAGAGACAAAAATAGCCTGATGACAAATAGTTCGGGTGTTGAACAACTCACAAAACTGACTGCGAGGGATGTCGTGGTCTGGGCCTAAAGAGGTGACGCAGTAAGAATGAAAATCTCTGTGAGGTATTTGCTTTCCACAGGCAAGACAATTGGTAACTTTTTCTGACATCGGTTAGAGCAAGAAAAAAGGATCCCCAATGGGGTACTTAGCTTTAGAAGACTTCAGGTTTGAAACTGAAAAAATGAAAATTTCAGGTAGCTGCCAACTGGCACTTGCAAACTGCTTCTGCTTCGGGCTCCTGCATGGCAAGAAAAGCTGAAGTAATGGCATCAGCTGCATGTTTTATATCCCTGACGACCTACATCATGGATGAGGTGACAGCATCTGACGCAGAAATCCCAAGACTCTGGTATTCGAGCTGACTGAGGGTTACCTGCAGGCAGATAACCCAAGTGTGATGACTGCAATAGTGAAACACAAAGAACATCAAAGATATCCTTGGACCCAAGATGCACACCCTTGCTTATAAGTTGTACAATTTTCTTACCACAGACACATGATGGTCAAAGACTACGTTACTGTTCTACATGAGTTCCCACATCCCTGACCACTGGATCTACTCTTAGGGCTGTATCATCATTGTGATAGTTTTCAAGGATAGTCATCTTCCCACAGGTAACTACTATACATTTGTTGGCACTGAGTTTTAGACTGTGGCTCTGACTCCAGTTAATGGCCTTTGTCAGGTGTTTTTGGAGGAGATTTGTATATTGGGGGGGGGGGTTCTTCTATAGTGCCTAGTTTGTAATAGTCTGCATGGGTAGGATGACAAAAAGTTTCTCCGTTTTCTTCCCCAGATACCTCCTTAGAAATATTTTGGCAGACAGAATGGATGACAAAAGCCAATTCAAAGAGATTTCATTAGCCTGTGAGGTTCCATGAAGAAAATGTCTTTGAGAGTGGCAGAAGAACATACTGGATGTCTCTTTGTCATCCTCTGTTTTTGAGAGCACGGACTCTGAGATTTCTTCCCAGGGAAAACAAAAAACATGTAATAGTTGACAGCCAGTGGTTATGCAAAACAGCACCAATGATTAGGGATGACTGAGCTGAAGGTGGCATGGGAATGGGTCCTTGCACTGGTGTGAGGCCATGCTACCTAAGGGACCATACAAAGGCCAAGCCCCTCTACATGCCAAACAGCTGCATAACACTGATGGTCTGACTTGTGAGACTGGCACAGGGAGGTTCTACTGAGTTATTCCTCACTCTGAGGTACTCAGCCTTGTGGGGCAATGGGGGGGGGGGTCAGGGACATAGGATGACAAATCCTTGATCTTGAAGGCACTCAATGAACATTTGTCAGTGGACTTGAATTAATTTCTGGGTTCAAGCCAAGAAAGAGAAAGCTTTGGGAGCTTGACAGGGGGTCAGTGCTCAGTCCAAAGCAGCACACAGTGGTGCAAATCTCATTGGTCACTTACTGACTATGGAAGAGGAAAACAGAAAAGCTTAACTCCTTACTGATCATGAGGAAGTTAAAGAATCACAGGACTCACAAGCTCTTGACAAGTCTGAGATCATGTGACTGATCTCCCTACTGATTCTCAGCTACTACTGTGTTGTGTGATATAAGGCAAACCTGGAGTTTCACTGCAATAAAAATCAGGACCAAGATCCAAACCGTGTGAATGACAGAAAAAAACATGGCAGATGCGGGGACTACCTGGGCTCTCCTGATCTGGGGCACAATGTTATGGTTTGTGCCAGCAAGAGGGGCATGCACCCTGACAGAAATTCCCATCAGCCTACCCAATAAAGATGGACTCATTGTAAAAAAAAAAAAAAAAAAAAAAAATCACAGAATCTAATTAGGTGCTACCTTTCAAAAATATATACGAAAAGCAGTTGTTACAATCAAACTGCAAAAAGATGGCCTGGACTGATGCAATGGAAGTATACCATTTTATATTGAAATAGTGCTGGATGCCTGGAAAAGCCTTCCAGGAGTGGCATGGTCAAAAAACAGAAGGAATGAAGAATGGCTGGGGCACAGCAGCATATTCTAAGAGGAACCACGGCTGGTCTTATGTCCTGATTAGATGGTGACACAAGTAGCACATGGCAGTGTTATAAACTCCATGCAACTCTTCACTAACATAGGTGGTACACAGTACTATTACATACCCCATGATGTCTTTCATTTTCATCGGTTCTAAGAGTCATTACATCTTGCAGGAATAGGTCCTTGCAGTACAGATGAAGCTATGCCAAAGTAAAGGAGAATACTGCAAATTGTGCGTTTCATTTGTAATAACATTAACCCTCTGAATCAGTAAAAATAAAATGTTGTGCGCAAGAAGACTAGAAATTTGCACATATAAACAAACACATTTTCATAAACATCTAACATTCAATCCAAAGGAAGACAACATAAAAGCATTAATATGTTTGATTTATTTTGAATAAGAAATAAGAAGTACTCTATCATAGTCATTTTAAGAACTGTAGTGCTTATCAAGCAAACAGTAAAATTAATGCAGGGTATACTAATGCATATTTGTAAATAAAGTGTAAAATGTCGAAAAAAGAAAATACACTATTTTCCAACTTAAAAAAAAATAATAACTTATGTCCTCTGTATGCAAAGTAACAAAAAATTAATTTTGAAAAATACAGAAAAAGATAAACTTTCAGTACTGTAAGCACATCTATATAATTTTCTAAATCTTCAGGTGTAAACATAATTTAAAAAATACCACTAATAGCAGAACTCTAAAAAGGGTTCCTATATTTAATGCAATCAGCAGTGTGTGTAAAATACAAAATTTGGCAAAACTATCAAAACTAACACTTACCATAAAAGGACATGCATAAACCCTACAGTGGGGATGGCGGGTAGCTTTAATGCCCTTCAGTCAAGTTACCAGTTGGTAACTACCCAACACACAACTACGCTATTTTTTTAGGAAGGGTTACTTTAACCATATGTCGTATGTCTGGGCCAATTTCCAAGCAGCACAATTTTCACTGGTACGTGAAAAGTGCAAAAAAAATAGCTGTTTGGAATACTAGTATTCGGTCACCGGATTACTCATTCTTAAGAAAGCGTGTACAAATTAGTCTTTCCAGTCTTGGGGCTTTAACAAACAATAACAAAAATCATAGGAATCATAGGAAACATTTTAATTACTTGCAAGCATATTCTTAAATAAAAAAACTAATACAGAAAACAAAGAAGGTCACATGAGCAGAATCGACAAAGTTTAATTTGGAAATAGATACACTTATAAAAATATATGGAAATAGAAAAATGCAAACAATTTCAGATTTGCAATCAAATATAGGATATAAGAATAAATAACAGCCTGTACACTAATAAAATAACTGATTTTTCTATTTATGTCCCCCCACGTGCAAACTTATTTTTATACACACACGTGTGTGTGTGTGTGTGTGTGTGTGTGTGTGTGTGTGTGTGTGTGTGTGTGTGTGTGTGTGTATATATATATATATATATATATATATATATATATATAAAGTTCCCCTTTATAATCTCAAAATACTGAAATCTCGAATTTCAGTAACCTGAGACGATAAAGGCGAAACTTCAAAATAGTGAAAGTGCACAAGCGCAAATCCTAATATCTCGAATCCACTCTTATGCATTTACGCTACGTTACGTGAAGTGTTTGGCTGGGATGGTGTCAGGAATTTAAAGTGAGTGAGTGTATGTGAGTGTTTTTGTAAGTTGTACTTGTGGGTTAGGGTAGGAAGGTGGAAGTATGAGTGTTGGATGCGTTGGTGTGTGTGTGTGTGCAGGCACGTGAGAGACTAGAATGTCTGGGTGTGACTTTGGGTTTTTTTTTTTGGTTTGTGCGATCTCGTAGTTGGTATATATAAGTAGGGAGGGTAGTGTAGGGTTGTACAGTTTCTGTGGTGTGGGAAGAATGGTGTGCGTGTTGCGTGATGTATGGTGCATGTATGCTCATGATTGTGCGTTTCGTTCTTTTGGGTTTTGGGATTTTGAGTCATTCTCCTTTATAGTTTCAAGATACTGAAATATTTTGAGATTATAAAGGGGAAAGTACAGTTTTGTACTTACCAGAAATGTAGATGTTCGAGTGTTCACCCTGCTGCAGTCATCACACTTAGGTTATCCTGCCGTCAGGCAGTTCCGCAGTCGGCCTGAGTTCCAAAGTCTTGGTCCGACGTCGGTTGCTGTCACTTCTCCCTGACGTCAGTGCGCCAGGGGTATACAAGAGGCATCCGACACCATTTTCTTCAGTTTTTCTTGCCCCCGATGTCAGGTGCCCCCAATAGATAGGCAATATATATATATTGCTATATAAAAATGTACATATAAAAATAAAACAATACATTCAGGCACAAGCAAATGCACCACAGAGGTTGTATAGGATAGAATGGTATAGATAAGTCCAGCTAGTTCAGAGGGGATGGAGGGAGGGTAACCTGGACTGCAGCAGGGTGAACACTCGAACATCTACATTTATGGTAGGTACAAAACTGTACTATGTTCATCGTGTTACCCTGCTGCAGTCATCACACTTGGGTTGAATCCCAAAGCTAAGGATGGGTGGTGGAGTTAAACAGAGTTAGAAGAAGGTAGTAGGCCCTGCAAAACTGCAGTGGCAAAACCAGCTCTAGTCTTAGAATATAGAGGTAGTGATAGTGTTTGGTGAAGGTGTGCACTGAACTCCAAGTAGCAGCTTCCAGAATATCCTTGGTTGGCACCCCCCTGAGAAAGGCTGCTGATGTAGCTGTAGCCCTGGTGGAGTGGGACCTAATGTTAGCAGGTACCGGTTTCCCATGATGCGTGTAGCAGAAACGTATGCAATGTCCTATCCATTTTGAAATGGTCTGTTTTGAGAGAGCTTTTCCTTGTGATCCTGCAGCATAGGCTACAAAGAGCTGGTCAGATTTTCTGAAAGCCTTAGTTTTATCCAAGTAGTAACGTAATTGCCTGTGAATGTCCAAAGAGTGCAGGAGTCTTTCTCCTTTGTTCTGGGGATTTGGGAAAAATGTGGGCAAATGAATGGTTTGGTTTAGGGCCACACTGGATACCACCTTTGGCATAAAGGAAGGGTTAGTTCGTAGAGAGACTCTGTCTTGATGAAAAATGAGGAAAGGCTCCACTGCCATTAGTGCCTGTAGCTCTGAGACTCTTCTAGCTGAAGTTATTGCTAGTAGCAGGGCAGTTTTCCATGAAAGAAATTTTAAATCAGCTGAAAAAGCTGGTTCAAAGGGCGGCAGTGTAAGCTTTTCCAAAACAAAACTGAGATCCCACGTAGGTGTTGGAGCTCTCCTGGGCAGTCTTATGTTTTTAGCCCCTCTGAGGTACTGTCTTAGGAGTGGATGTGAAAATAAAGGAGGATCCGTGTTGTAATGAGCTGAAATTGCTGAGGTGTGGATCTTAATAGATGAAAAGGAAAGTCCTTTGTGCAACATCTCAGTTAAATATTGTGGAATCTGAGGAATGTTTGGATCAAGGGGATTTTGACCTTTAGCCTGGTTCCAGGCGCAAAATCTTTTCCATTTGGCTGAATAGGTTTTCCTGGTGCTGGGCCTCCTGGCCTCCAGAATGACATTCATAACAGCTTTGGATAGAGGTGTTGGCTGGTTGTTTAGGTAATTTGCCATGCAGCCAGGTTTAAAGTCTTGAGCTGGCTGTGTAGAATCTGATTGTCTCGCTGGGTGAGCAGGTGAGGAATATGTGGTAAACTCCATGGTGGGCTGTGGGCCATGTTCCTTAGAATTGGATACCAGTGTTGGCGTGGCCAGTCTGGTGCAATGAGTATCATTTGTGGCCTCTCTAATCTAACTTTCAGCAGTACCTTTGCTAGAAGAGGCAGAGGAGGAAAGGCATACACTGTTAATGTTTTCCAACTGAATGAGAGGGCGTCCAATTTCCAAGCTTGTGGGTGGAATGTCCTTGTGCAAAATCTTTGAAGTTGGTAGTTCTGGGGGTTGGGAAACAGATCTATGTCTGGGCATCCCAATTTTTGAGTTATCATTGCAAATACTTGTAGATCTAATTTCCACTCGTGGAGATCCATGATGTTTCTGCTTAGGTCGTCTGCCAATGTGTTTTTCTTTCTTGGCAGGAATTGTGCTTGTAGTTGAACTTGGTAAGACAGTGCTGTGTTCCACAAGGTCATTGCTTGCCTGCATAGAGGGTAGAAATGTGTGCCCCCTTGCTTGTTTATGTACCACATTACTGTGGTATTGTCCGTCTTTATTATTAGTTGTCCTGGGTGTAAGAGGTCCTTGAAAGCTGTTAGGGCATTCTGTACTGCTAGCATTTCTTTTTGTTTGATATGCAATTGCCTTTGATCTGTAGTCCATTTGCTCTGAATGCAATGTCCTGCCATGTGTGCTCCTCAGGCATAGTCCGATACATCTGTTGTCATAGTTTGCCTGGCTGTGGGTAAGGTGAAAGGCTGACCCATGCTGAGGTGACATGCCTGTGCCCACCATAGAAACTCCTGTTAAAGGCAGGAAATGAGTGGTATCATTGTTTCCAAGCTGTGGCTGTGCTGCGTCCATACGCTTTTCAGTTACCATTGTAATTTCCTCATATGCAGTTTTGCAAATGGTATTAGTAGTATGCAAGATGCCATGAATCCCAAGGCCTGCAGAATTTTTCTTGCAGGGAGTTGGGTCTTTGTTGCCATTATTTTGAAGTATTGAGTCAGCTGTTGATGCTTGTCTGGCGTGAAATAAGCCATCTGGGCCGTTGTATTCAAGCTGGCACCCAGGAATACTATGTTTTGTGAGGGCACTAGTTTTGATTTCTTTTCGTTTACTGTGTACCCTAGGCAACTTAGAAGGTGTTTGACAAATGCCAGATGCTTTAAAAGAATGTCCTTGCTTTCTGCTTGAATAAGGCAGTCATCCAGGTATGGGTGTATTTGAATTCCTCTTTGTCTGCAGTATGCAATTACTGGTGCCAGGCATTTTGTGAAGACCCTGGGCACAGTAGATAAGCCAAAGGGCAGTGCAGAGAATTGAAAATGGGTTGAACCTGCAATGAAGCGGAGGTATCTTCTGCAATTTTGTCTGATAGGGACATGCAGGTATGCCTCCTTGAGGTCCAACGTTACTAGCCAAGCATTCTTGCCCAGCATGGGAAGAAGCTGCTGTAGTGTTAGCATCTTGAATTTTGGTACTTGCAGATAGGTGTTCAGAATTGAAAGATCCACAATGGGTCTCCATGCTTTGTCCTTTCTTGGGACTAGAGAGTCTTGAGTAAAATCCTTGTCCTTGCTCCTGTGTAGGTACCTGCTGAATGGCTCTCATGTCCATGAGAGCTGTAATTTGTTTTTGTGCCTCTGCCCATTGATTTGGTGGCAGGTTTGGCATTCCTTATATCCTTGGCAAGGTAAGAAAGTGGAATCTGTATCCTTGTGAGACAATGTTTAGGACCCATTTGTCTTTTGTGATGATGTGCCAGTTGTCTGCAAATAGTGCTAATTTTCCTCCCAAGGGAGCTGCCAAGAGGGATTTGCTTGGTAGTTTGAGGGTTGAGTCATTGTGTTTGTCTTCTGCTAGCTTGGAGCCTGTCTTCTCCTCCTTTCTGGGTAGCAGTACCCCATTGGTGAGGTTTGTAAGGGCCTTGTGACTGATCTCTGCCCCTTGGGCATCTGTATTTGCCCCTCTGCGATCTGTCAGAAGCTGGAAAGGACAAGACAAGTTATTTTTTGGCCAATTTCTGCTGAAACAAGGGGTTTTGTACCTGTAAGAAATCCTTGACCGTCTGCATAGACTTTGCCTTATCCTCCATTTTCTTTAAAACCTCTTCTGCTTTCACACCAAATACATCCTGTTGTAAAGGTGCATCCAATAATTTTGCTTTAACATGGTCAGGGAGGGATTGCTCTTTCAACCAAGCATGTCTACGAATGACAGAGCCAGTAACAGCTGCTCTACAGGAAGCTTCCAATGAATCAAATCCGCATTGTAAAGTATGCTTGCCCACCTGTTCAGCTGCATGCAACAGATCCTGCATTTTCTTGAATTCAGAATGTTCAGAATGAGTGCTCATTTTTTGTTTTAATCGAGACATTAGGAATTGCTGATATTTCAGCATGTGAAACTGACAATTTAATGCTCTCATAGCCAGAGTAGCTGAGGTGTATATCTTCTTTCCCCATCTATCTAGGGCTCTGGAATCCCTTTCAGAGGGCACAGGATTTTTAGCCATAGAAGATTTAGCCTCTTTGGGACCCTGGGAAATTGTTTCTGGGTCAGCCACAGGGCTTTTATAAAGGAATTTGTGTGAGTCAGGTACTCTGTAGTATCTGTCTGGTTTGGCTGGAGCAGGAGGTAGAGAGTCTGGATTTAGACTAGACTCCAAGTAAACATCATCCACAATGTCTAAAACTGGAGGGATAGCAAGTGGTCTGTGCTGGGGTAGTAAAAGGAACTCTCGGAGCCTTTTCTTAGAATCAGAGTAGTCCTGGCCTTCCCAGTGGAAATGTTCCCTCATGGCATGTAAAGTTTCCCCAAAGGAGTAGTCTTCAGGGGGAGATGCTGAGGGAATAGAGTCTTCAGCATCAGAGTCTTCATAAGGGGGAAAA
The DNA here is from genome assembly GCF_019279795.1 of Protopterus annectens. Lineage (NCBI taxonomy): Eukaryota > Metazoa > Chordata > Ceratodontiformes > Protopteridae > Protopterus > Protopterus annectens. The sequence goes on along the minus strand of NC_056727.1, from coordinate 703,267,696 downwards.
GCGTAATCCTGTTCCTCAGAAGAATCTGAGGAAATTGAAACCTGGTCAGAGGAAGCATAATCCTCCTCTTGTCTTGGTCTTTTATCTGGAGGGGGATGGGACCCCCTGATTAGGGTAATCAAATCTTCAGCCATCTTAAGCATCTGTTTCTTAGGCATGGGGCCTTGAACTGGAGATTGATGTGCAGTCTATTTTGGTTTTAATGGAGTTTTAAGCTTAGCATAAGATTTAATGGTGAGTGTAGTCGGTCTGAAGACACCTTCTGCAACCGAAGGTGTTTCTACTGCACCGGGATCTCCTTCTGCTCCGGTGTCGGAAGGGCCTAATGAAGATGGCTGTGACGGCCTAGTACACTCCGCTTGAGAATCAGAAGCTGTCTGGGGTTCCAATTCTGCGGTCATCAGGGGCTGCGTAGGAGCCTCACTGAAAACCGGAGAACGGGCGACAGGCCCAGCAGAGGCCTCGGAGTATGGCTTGTTCTTAGGCTGCCTGTCCTTATCCTTGCGTTTTTTATGCATGCCGGTCGTCGGCTGCTCCGACGGCATGATATAATTAAATTTCCTATCAAAGTAATGGCGTGCAAAGTCAAAATGGCGTTTGATAGTTCGTTTATTAAACCTAGCACAAAACTGACAACCTGTGACATCGTGGTCTGGGCCTAGGCAAGGAATACAATAAGAATGGCAGTCCTTATGAGGTATTTGCTTCCCACAAGAAATGCAATTATTAACTTTTTCTGACGTCGGACTGAGGCAAGAAAAGGTTCCCCAATGGGGTACTTAGCTTTATTGAAGACTTCGGACTGAAATTCAATTCGAAAATCTCAGGTGTCGGCCGACCGGCACTTGCGAACTGCTTCTGCTTCGGGCACCGCGCGGCAAGAAAGACTGAAGAAAATGGCGTTGGATGCCTCTTATACACCCCTGGTGCACTGACGTCAGGGAAGAAGCGACAGCAACCGACTCTGGACCAAGACTTTGGAACTAAGGCCGACTGCGGAACAGCCTGATGGCAGGATAACCCAAGTGTGATGACTGCAGCAGGGTAGCACGATGAACATCTATATATATATATATATATATATATATATATATATATATATATATATATATATATATATATACACACACACACACAGATACATATATATATATATATATATATATACACACACACAGATACATACATATATATACATATATATATATATATATATACACACACACACAGATACATATATATATATATATATATATATATATATATATATATGTATACACATATATATACATGGGTCAACTTTAGATGACCGAGAAACCAAAAGACTGAATCCTAAAAGACTGAAAATTCAAAATACTGAAAAAAAAAAAAAAAATATATATATATATATATATATATATGCAGTATATATATATATATATATATATATATACAGATATATATATGTATATATAGATCTATAAATATAGATATTATATATACATATATTTTATATATATATATATATATATATATATATATATATATAATATGTATACATATATATATATATATATATATACAAACATATCTACAGATATGTACTTATACATATTTATATAGACAGAAAGAGAGAGAGCGTGCGCATATACGTCAAAAAGTCAAATACACTAGTGTTCAAAAACAAAGTAATTGAACAATAGTGATCAGAACTCACAATACTGAAATTGCAGGAATGGAATAAAAAAATTAAACAAAACAGTTTCATGCTGTGATTGTTTCAAAAAACCTTACCATTAACTCCAAACATAATTTGTCTGAACAGTGGAAGTATTACAAAAAGGAAGTAAGACTGGTTTAAGGTAAGTATGCATTTCTAATGTGGGAAGAGTGTGTAAACCATACTGACTTAATTGATTCATTGCTACATTTTGTGAAACTTGTCTGCCATGCTATACTCCTATATACCTTCTTATGTTTTATGGACACTGTACTGTTTTACATCACTAGCAAACCTCAAGTGTTCACCATGTTAACATAAAAAAAAACATACAATTAACTTCATTATTGCATTCCTTACACATCAGTTGCTATGAACCATGCAGCTGCAACTGGTAGCACCATCTACAGCCAGCCTGCTAGCATTAGGCATTAAGATGCAAATATATCAACTGTCTCGTGCTTACTGAGCCCACCAACTTTAATTCTTGCCTCTGTCCCTTCATATATCATCTTAATTATTCTACCAGGGAATAGGACTGCTACCACTGCCTTACTCATAAAATCTCAGCTAACTCTATCAAATGTCTTCTCTACATCAAGACCCACCAAACAAAGTACAGTTGTGTACACTTACCATAAATGTAGATGTTCCGAGTGTATTCACTGTTGCAGTCATTACATTTGGGTTATCCTGCTGGCAGGTTGCCCTCAGTCGGCCTGAATTCCAAAGTCTTGGGTCCTGCATCGGTTGCTGTCGCCTCTCGCCTCTTCCCTGACATCAGGTCATCAGGGGTATAAAAGATGCAGCCGATGTCATTTTATTTAGTTTTTCTTGCCCCAGATGTCAGGTGCCCACAAAAAGGTAGGCTAAAAATATGTAAATAACACACACATGCACCAAAATAAGCTTTACCTTCATCTATAAGCAAATACACCACCTAGGTTGCATAGATTAGAGAACTAAAGATAAGTTCCAGTAAAAATAAGGGGGATGGCGGGTGGGTAACCTGGACTGCAACAGTGAATACACTCAAACATCTACATTTATGGTAAGTGTACACAACTGTACTATGTTCTTCGTGTTTCACTGCTGCAGTCATTACATTTGGGTTGAGTCCCAAAGCTATGGTTGGGGGGCTGGAGCTAAACAGCATTAGGAGCAGCTGTGAGGCCCTGCAGAACTGCAGTGGCAAAGCCTGCCCTGGATTTAGAGTAAAGAGGCAGATTGTAATGTTTTGTAAAGGTATGCATTGAACTCCAAGTAGCAGCCTCCAAAATGTCCTTGGTTGGTACTCCCCTGAGAAAGGCTGCAGAAGTGGCTGCAGCTCTGGTTGAATGTGGCCTAATGCCCTTAAGTACTGGTTTGCCATGCTGAGAGTAGAAGAAACGAATGCAGTGACCTATCCACTTTGAAATAGTCTGCTTGGAGATGGCCTTTCCTTGTGATGCTGTGGCATATGCCACTAGTAATTGCTCTGCCTTTCTGAAAACTTTACTTTTGTCCAAATAGAATCTAAGTTGTCTGTGTACGTCCAAAGAATGCAGAATTTTCTCTCCCTTGTTCTGTGGATTTGGATAAAAGGTTGGCAAATTAATTCTTTGGTTAAGGGCTACACTGGATACCACCTTAGGCATAAATGTAGGGTTGGTTCTCAGAAAGACCCTGTCTGGATAGAAAATGATAAAGGGTTCCACAGCCATGAGAGACTGTAGCTCTGAAACTCGTCTTGCAGAAGTTATTGCTAGGAGCAGAGCTGTTATAAGATAAGAACTTTATGTCCGCAGTAGCAGTTGGCTCAAAAGGCGGTAAGGTGAGTTCTTCCATGACATAATTGAGGTCCCATGCAGGTATTGGCGTTCTCCTTGGAGGCCTTAAGTTTTTGGCTCCTCTGAACTACTGCCTAAATAAAGGATGAGAAAAGAGTGGTGGCTCTGTAATGTAATGAGCCGAAATGGCAGAGGCATGGATTTTAACTGATGAAAAAGATAGGCCTTTGTCCAGCATCTCAGTTAAATATTGCAAAATCTGAGGAATATTTGGGACAGCTATATCAGTTCCTTGAGCTTGGTTCCAAGCGCAAAATCTCTTCCATTTTCCAGCATAGGATTTTCTAGTACTAGGCCTTCTGGCTTCTAAAATGACATCCATCACAGCTTTACTGAGAGGTGTGGTTTGTATGGCTACATTATCTGCCATGCTGCCAGGTTTAGGGTCCTGAGTTGGCTGTGCAGAATCTGATTGTTTTGCTGGGACATTAGATGAGGTATTTGAGGTAAGGTCCAGGCTGGGCATTGGGACAAGTTCCTTAAGATCGGATACCAGTACTAGCGTGGCCAGTCTGGGGCAATCAGAATCATTTTTGGTTTCTCCTGCCTGACCTTTAGGAGTACCCTGGGGAGGAGAGGCAGTGGAGGAAAGGCATACACTGATAGGTTTGTCCAGTTGAAAGATAAGGTGTCCACTTTCCAAGCTTGTCTGTGATAAGTCCTTGTGCAGAATCTTTTTAGTTGATTGTTTTGAGGAGAGGCAAACAGATCTATGTCCGGGCATCCCCATTTCATTGTTATCATGTTGAAGACTTGTGGATCCAGGTGCCACTCGTGGGGATCCATGAGGTTTCTGCTTAGCTCGTCTGCCAGAGTATTTTCCTTTCCTGGCAGGAATTGTGCCTGCAGATGAACTTGGTAAGTCAATTCTGTGTACCATAAAGCCATGGCTAGTCTGCACAGGGGGTAAGAATGAGTGCCCCCCTGCTTGTTTATGTACCACATGACCGTGGTGTTGTCTGTCTTTATCAGTAGTTGTCCCGGATGAAGTAGGTCCTTGAAGGCTGTCAGGGCATTTTGAACAGCTAGCATCTCTTTTTGACTGATATGTAGATGTCTTTGGTTTGTGGACCAGCTGCCCTGAATGCCTCTTCCTGCCATGTGTGCCCCCCAGGCATAATCTGATGCATCCGTCGTTAGGATTTGCCTGGCTGGGGGGTATTGAGAATGGCTGTCCCTTGTTTTGGTGACAAGCCTTGGCCCACCATCGAAATTCCTGTTGCAGGCAGGGAATTAGAGTAAGCATTGTTTCCAGGCTGTGGCAATGTTGCGTCCAGACACTTTTTAGGTACCACTGAATTTTCCTCATATGCAGTCTTGCATATGGAATTAGTAAGATGCAAGATGCCATGAAGCCAACCCAAATGTAATGACTGTAACAGTGAAACATGAAGAACATCAGTGGTATTTTCTTACACTCTGCTTCTCTCTGAAATGTTTGTCTCCCTTCCACAAAACCACATTGTAAAAAAACTGTAGCAGGGAACTAAACTATAGAGAAACTAAGAAATTCATTTTTGCAGAAATATAAAACAAGTGAGGCAACACAGGGTCACATAAAAGGTATTAATTTAATTGCCAGCATAACTGACTGATGAAAATGACTACATTGGGCTCAAGTGATTGACACTGACTGACCTCAATTGACAAGCTACAGAAAATCACTTTTTATAAATTTTGAGTGAACAAATTCACACCCATCTCCAACAGCTGTGACCAATAAAAATATGTCCAGATCATTCATCTTTTTGACTTCAGGTGTTGTCTTTCCCTTGTTCAAGATGACTTTACAGTTTATCTTAGCGATAAACGACACAGATCACTTGACTTCAGACAGGCTTTATCATATCAAAACAAGCTTTTAAATAAATACAGTAGAATGCATATCAAACTGTGTAGAAGTCTTTTCTACAAAATCTATCCTAGAAATTTCATAGCTGTGATTTTACACAACCTATAAAGTAGACTGTTTAGTAATTTTATATAATAAAATTATTGTATTCATATGTAACTGTAATGGAAGCTGCGGTGGTACAGTGGTAGCGTTATTGTCTCACAGCAAGAGGTTCTCCCGTTCGATTCTCAGCTGGAGTGCCTTCAGTGTGGAGTCTGCATGTCCTCCCCGCGGTCGAGTGGCCTCCGAAAGACATGCGTGAATGGGCATGCCTTCACTGAAGGTTGGGCGTTAGGCTGGCAACTCGGCACCATAACAAAATCTACTGCCAATCATTAGCGGACCAGAGTTCCGCTGTGGCGAGCCCTAACCGGGAAAAGCCGAAAAGACAAACAACGACATATGTAACTGTAATAATTTCCTGTCTGTATTATGCATCTGCTGTTGGAGCTTTTCTCCTCGGGCCTCCACTGAAAATGGGTTCTTCGGACTCAGACACACCATCCCTGTAAATGAACGTCAAATAAATAAATGAAAAGTTGTCACATGCCTTGTATCAATGCTGCTGTTTGAACATTTTAAGTTTACTACAATGACATAACCAAACCAGCATTCTTTGCGATATTAAAACAAAATATAGTATCGTGCACATTACTGTGATTTTATCCAAATTATACATGAAAATTCATAAAAATATAAACCTGATACAACAAATCAAGGGTGTAATCTGTTCAGGTCATAATATGGTTGCAACATTCTATACTAGTGCCTCATACAACAGGTACACATTTTGCAAAACAATACATTTAATAAGAAGAACAGCTGAAGATAACTCATAAATTTTTAAGCACTCGGGGGAAACATACTGAACAGATTTGTCCATCTTTCTAAATGCCAAATGGCTTGGGAGCAGAAAAATAAGAGTCCGAGTACAAAATAGAATTTTCTGGCTTCATCCCTGTAGTAGATGGCTCATACAAAGAAGATATTTGGACTGCAGGTTAAAGACTGCCTTCCCTATCAGAGACAAATGTCAGAATATAAGCAAAGAGAAAGGGATAGGGGAATCCTAACAGAAAGACCTGCTCTGGTAGAGTTTTTAGTTGAATCTAGAACAAAAGCTGCTGTTAAAAAAGGGATAATTAATAGGGCATACCAAATAATGCACAATAACTACGGGAATCAGAGGAGGTAAATAACAGTGGGAAGAGAGACTGGATATGCAATTCACAAAGGAATGGTGGGAGGACATATGTATGGTTCTGAAATATGCAACAAAGTCTAGAAGATTTTGGATTTTTGCACGGGAGAGTTTACATAGGTATTTATACCCTTAGCAGACTCCAAAGAATTGTTTCTCAGTTAGGCAGCAAATGTTGGGATGTGCTGGGGAAGAAAGAGGTAAATGAGAACATATGTTTTGGGAATGTAATGAGTTGACAGATTTAAAAAATTCCCTATAGCGTTTTCTGTCAAAAATATTGGATGAGCAAATAGGTGTACCTAAGGAAATGATTTTTGAGCTGATCTGAATTGCCTAGATATAGCCAAAGCTTTGTTAAGTTTATTTCTGGTGGCTGCTAAAAAGCAATTACTAGAAAATGGAAATCAAAGTCTAAACCAACTATAGTTGAAGTAGAGTATATTGTAACAGAGATAAAAGAATTAGGGTAGGTGCAAATTACACAGAAAAAAATGGAAATTGTAGGAACAATACACGGAGAATAATGTTTGGAAACAAGACTGAGGTTTAAGGAATGGCAGGACCTGAGCAATTTATAGAATGTTGGATTTATGTACAAAAGAATGAATAAGATATATAAGATTTGTAACTGTGAATATGTAACACTGTTTTTCTTTTATATACATATATGTTTGACTATGTCTTAAGTGATCATTCAATAAACATGTTAAAAAAATAGTTAACACCTTAAAATCCTATCTTGTCAGACTGACCTATTGTCCTGAACCGTCTGTTATTGCTGTGATTTAATTATCTTTTTTACCCCCTTTAATTTACAAAATTACACTCAGAAAACAGATTGGATATATTCATATAGGTTCACAGGTAGGTACTAGGCTATCGGCCCTGGGGCCTATATAAGTCTAGCCAAAAAGGTTCCCTGGCTTTTGCCACCCAAGAAAATTATTTTCCTGTGCCCCTGTCAAGCAGTGCCGCAGAAGTGATTTCCAGGGTGAATTTTCTATTTCCCTTCCAGATGTCAAGATTTTTCTTAAAGACAGCCAATGAGGAGCTTTGCTTGACATAAATGGGTAGTTTGTCAAGATAATGCAATGCAAAATAAAATAAAACTCTAAGTAGGGTTCTAAATTTCCATAAATTAAAATGTGAGATTAAGATGACTTGGTCATAACCCAGCTTGTGACTTGTCTAGGTAATTATACATACATATATCTATATCTATCTATATATATATATATATATATATATATATATATATATATCTATATATATATATCTATATATATATGTGTGTGTGTGTGTGTGTGTGTGTATATATATATATATATATATATATATATATATATATATATATATATATATATATATATATATATATATATATATATATATATATATATAGATATATATTATATATAGATATATATATCTGTATATAACTTCATCTCTGAACTCAATTCTCACATTGCCACAACAGGAGACCAGTGGCAGCTGGTGACTTCAAATCAAAGGGGAGCTGCAGGAGACAGCTGAATGGGTGGGGCCAATGGGAAGGGGTGTGACCAACTAGAAAGGGAGGGGCTATGCTGAAAACCAAAAAAAATGGAACTTTAATTGAATACGCTGTCCTGGGTGCCAAACCGTCATTATGAAAGCCCAATCAAGACAAAATGAAGTGTAGAAGAAAAAAATACTTCAATGCATTGGCTGCATGACAGCTTACTTAATATCTAGATGGAAACAAAATGGTTGTGAGCCATGAAAAAATAAATTACTTTTTAAATACATTACTGGATTGCTAGTCAAAATCAAGTACAACAAAAACAGCATTCAACTCAAACCACTTCTCCTTGCACTGCAGTTCTAACTATAATTTATATTCAGCTTTATAAAAGTACCAAGTAGCAATCTCTGTGATACCCCCACTTGTAAAAATGTTTCTCATCCAAAAAAGACCTGCTGCCTGACAAAAACTATCTACTTGTTTCATGGGGTAAACATGATCAAAGTAAAAAAATGAACAGCAAACAAGAAACAAGCTCAAGATAAATGGCTTAAAGGATTACTGCACAGGTTAAGGACCACACATGACAGACTGTCATTCTGTTTAGTTTACGGGTAAAGACTGCAGGTCTCCAACAAAGGTAATGAGCTTCTTAAAATACTGTAATCCTGTCCTTTATTACAAATACTGTCATATGCATTTCAATACCCAAGGCTTATACGTTATCTAGTTATGTAAGTATTCTTTGCATGGTAACAACAAAAAGGCTTTCAATGTTGGTAATTCTTTAACAGTATGGTTATTAAAACTTACTTGCATCTTACAATCTCAGACAAGCTTACCTGATGATCATGAAAGCATTGCTACTTAAACACAGAACAATGGGCACTTTTCTAAATAATACGAAGCATAAATCAACAGTATAAAAATATGACAGAAAAAGAGAACATTCTGCAAAATCAACCAAGGACAGATGAAAAGCCACTGGAGTACTTGTGTCTACCTTGGATGGGGGGGATACTCTGCACACTTTCACTGCATAACTGCTCCAGAGTCACTACATGGGGGAGTGGGGTACAACAAGTATGTCACAATTTGAAATGTCTGCGGCTGACTGTGATGGCCCTGACACATTTGTCATACCTCTCAACCTCAGAGCAACAAATCTGGACAAAGCCATACATAAAAGTGTAACAAAGGCCCAAAAATAAGGGCAATATTTAAATATTGCTCTTATAAACTTTCTAATAGAATAGTAGGTCTTGCATTAGTATGACTTTTCTGAAGGGTTCTGAAACTCAAATGTCTGTCATTTTCTTCTAACTTCAATCTTTAATGATTTGCCACTAATTTGCTAGAAAACCACAACTTTATGAAAAATGGACCAAGAATGTGATGCACAAATATAAAATAGCCACACAGTACAGCTGGGAACATGTCAAAGAAAGGACACTTTTTAATATTAGTACTGTTAACTTTAGCAGCTGACAAAATAAATGAATCTACATGCATTTCTGAAAAAAAAAATCTATAACTCTGATTATTACAGTTATTCATTAATTGTAAACCCTCCACATTTTCTTCCAAAATTGCCATTTTGCGGAGGGATGATTAGAGGGAGAGCAACATTTGGAGCCAAAATTGGGGACAGTTGAGAGGTTTGGATATGCCTAATTGTATAAAGCAATTTATTTGCAAGTACCTCTCAACCTGTTAACACAGAACATCTGAACAAGGCCAAATATATTGGGGGAACATATAACCAGTACTAAAAATTGCTCTTGTATAAACTTAGTTTATAGAATAACAGGTCTTGCTTTAGCATGCATTTTTCTGAAGGCTATGAAAACTGAAACTCAATGTCTGTCATTATTTAGTGACTTGATTCATAAATGATTTGCCAGAAAACCACAAATTTTATGAGGAACAAACCATAAATAAGAAGCAAAAATCTATTAATTCTGTGAAAATCTGGACAGTTGAAAGGTATAGTTCAGCCGGGGCTATCTGAGTTTGCCGCCCTTCCCCCTCACAAAATCATGGTCGAATGGAGCCTCCCTCCTGCAGCTGCTCCAATGTCCCAATTACTTGGCTATTTCGCCACATTTACCATAAACACTGTAATGTGCATACTGCTTTACTTCTATGATTATTTGGATTTCATTTGAAAGTTTTATTTTGCATTTTATAGCACAAACACTAAGACATCTGCTAAACAATGCAATGCAGTCTCACAATGAAAACAGACTTAGCATTAAAACTTCTCTGCCCTTGAAACTCACATTCATTGAAACAGCACTGAAATCCACATTGAAAGAAAATACATTTGGCTAGTATAAAGATTAACTTTGGGCTGTTTTCAAATGATAGGCCCCTTGCACACAAGACATACATGTGTTGTGTGATACACCTTCTTGATTGTATTAAATTATATTCCTTGTATAATACAGTACAGGTGTTAGAGGGTGTTTTAAATATATTGTTTTGAACATTTTTCTAGTAAACAATGAAACAAAATGCATACACCAGTAATGACAAAACTGCCCAATTGAGAACATTTCCATCATAAAAATCTTCTCAAACTTCTACAATCCACCAGTATCAGTAAATATGCACAATCTCTGCAAAAGTAAAAGTCATCTAAATAATTACACATCAAAGAGAGCTGTAACTAATGAAGAAGTTGCTGCCAGCAAACAACTTTATATTTCATTGTTTCATCTACAAATAAAGTGCCTGTATCTTTGCCAAAGAGACATTCTCAGTACGGCAGCATCCACCCCCCTGTAGGAGTAGAACCCACAGCCTTCTACATCAAAAGCAAGTACATTACCTGCTGTGCTATTAATAATGCAAGTAGACATAGCAAAAGCAGCACTAAACTTCTCTTCCCTGCAGCTCTCAGCTCCTTGTAAAATCTACTCGACACTCAACTGAATCTCTCAATTTCGCAGCACAAGAAATCTGAAAAAATCCAAAATTTACTGGGGGGGGGGGTGACAAAAAACAGGGACACATTTTAAACACTGCTTGTATAATCTTGGAAATTTGCTAATATAAATTGCTGTGCTACCACCCTACATTTCACTGCCATGTCTTGGACCCAGGACCCTGCGCAAAACAGTCAGAGCAACATACCACTATGCCAAATCAGCTGTTTTATGAAACAGAGGAAGACTGAAACTTAAATGGCTACCATTTAGTGAATTCAGTTCTCACCATAGCTCTCAGACTCTTAGCACAAAACACCTGGACAAAGCCAGTAATGGGGGAATACAGCCCTTAAACATATTCAGTGAATTCAGTTCTCACCATAGCTCTCAACCTTAGCACAAAAAACCTTGACAAAGCCAATAATGGGGGAATACACTCTCAAAGATAGGGACAGATTTAAAATATTCATCTTATAAACTTAGGAAATTGCTAGAATAAAAGGTTTTGTGTTACTATGTACTTTCTGAAGAATATGAAGTCTGAAATTCAAATGCCTGTCAATTTTATTTAACATTTGTTAACCAGGAAAGTCTGACTTGGAATAAAAGCCACTTTTCAGCAAAGGCCCAGGGAGAAATACTGCAGACATGTCTTTGTAACATGGGAGGACACCAGAACAAACCCACACACAAACACAGGGAGGACATGCTCCACACAGGAGGCACCCCAGCCAAGATTCAAACCAGAGAACCTCTAACTGTGAGGCAACAATGCTACCACTGCACCATCAACTATTTCAGGAATTAAAAATTCAGAAACCACAGACTTTATGAGGAACAGAACAAAACAAAATATGAGGCAAAAATCTGTAAAAGTTCCACAAATGGTGGTGGGTAGGGAATTTAGGCTTTTGTTACCTGCACCCAGGGTACAGGGTTCAAGCCTGAGGTATTCTGTAACCACCACCTGAGTTCTCTGTATAGTCACCAGTATAAAGCAACTGAGGCATTTTAGACAGACACACACACACACACACACACACACACACAGTTTGCTTCATTCATACCTTCAATGAATGAACTGCTGCTTGGCTTCATTCATACCTTTGATGATGATAAACTCCAAAGCTGGCTCTGCAATGATAATCCAAGCTCTGCAATAATGATAAAATCCACAGCTTCAGAATCCAAGCTCTGTAATGATAATAAACGCCACAGCTTCAGCTCCTCTCTGCGTTCGCACCAGAATGCACACTTCCGGTTTCCCGGAACTGGTTGCGAACATTCCAAGACTGCTGACCTTGCAGTCCGATCCCCTTCCAGTCTATGCGGTTAGCACCACATAGACGTCTGAGGCATCAGCAGTCTGCTGCCTTCCTTCCTGAATCCGGACTCTTAAGGCAGCAGTCCGGATACACTTTCTATGTGAGGGAGAAGTTATAATTGGATTGTACCATTGTGGTTCACAGCTGGGGGATGCAGTCCTGCAGTGCGATATCACTAGCCACCACTGCAGGAGACCCTGTTTTAGGTTAAATGTGAAGCACATATTTCAGGTTTCTTCCTTAATCTCTGAGATCATTATCCATACTTTTACAAGAAGAAATTGTTTTAGGTTAAACATCAAACAGGTATTCTCAGACTTCTTTTGCTTACAGTACACAAAAGACACTTCAGAGTACATATATTATCCACACCTGACATAGAATTTGCCTTTCAGGCCTGGAATTTGAGCGAAATACAAAAATTAACTCATTGTGATAATTGTAAATCTTAGGGAGAGAGGAAGAGATGATCATACTTTAACTTATTAATGCATTAATATCAAAAAGTTTAAAATCACAATTCTCTAAGCTTGAGCACTGTTCTGACCATGTGAGAGAAAACTGTGTGCATTTGCGTGCATGTACTTTTGTGTTATTAGTTCATCTTCTTATGTCATAGGTTTCAGCTGCACCCCAATAGAACGTATTGTGACTTGCTTCAGCAGGTACTTCATTTCTAGGGCCCAAAACCAAAACACACCTTAATTCATATCTATCAATCAGTTTTGATAACACATATGCCACAGACAAACACTTTACAATCATTGTTTAAAACTGAAATGGGTCTATAAGAAGCTGGATGTGATGGATCTTTGTCCTCTTTGGGTAATACAGAAACAGTGACTCTCTTTTAAGATGATGTTAGTGGTCCTCCTATTAAAATATTGTTAAACAAACCCTTCCATATCTTTTTTTTAAACACCTTTACTGAATTATCACTTGTGACACAGGCAAATTTATACTTACACAAACTTAATCAAACTGTATCAACAAATTAAAATTAACAAACATTATACTTCACATATATTGCTATATATCATGTAACCTAAGCAACACTACATAAATGATTCAATTCCTGCCCCCTTTTTTTTAAACAAGAAACATCTTTATTAAACAAATCACTTATGACATAACCAATCATACATTTATATAAATGAAAACGAACCAAGCCACACAATCTCACTTGCAAGCATTTTACATCAGAAACCGTACTGACACATTTCCAGTTGCAAACATTATACATTACTTATAATTTACCCAATCATTTTCAGTCAAACATTACATAGCTTGTTTAAGTCATGCCTCCTTTTAAACCGCATTCCTCCCCTGTATGTATTGTTTCCATTATTCCCATGTTTTCCTGTGTAGTTTGCTGCCACCTTTTTCTAAAGATCTCATAATTTGCTGTCTGCCTGAAGAAAAATTCTCTGGAGTCTACTTGAGGTATAAAAATATCTATGTAGACATTTAAAAAGCAAAAATCCTAAATCTTCTAGATTTTGTTGCACATCAGTGAGACTTACAAATATCCTTCAATTGTTTCTTTGTGATTTGCTTATCCAATCTCTCTTCCCAATCCTTTCTAAACTCCTCTGATTGATTCTTATAGTTATCATGCAATATTTTATATACACTACTAATTATTCCTTTTTTAATGGCAGCTTCTGTTCTATATTCTATTAAAAACTCTACCAGTGCTGATCTTTCATTTAGGACCCCCTTTTTCTTTCTCTTTAGAGCCTTCCATATCTTTATGACTTTCGTCCTTAACTACCAAACTTCCACAGGAATACTGTATGTTCCTAAAGACATCCCTGTTGACCGGCTATATATATTGCTTTTCTCTCATCCTCCCTATCTTAGCTATTTTTAACATATCTGTTAAATTATCACAAAAGACATAGGCAAACATACATTAACAGAAAAGAAAACAAACCATTAACATATTTTCCTTCTACATAAATATCACATATCTTTTCTTTCTTTACAGTTATCATATGTCCAACATTACATAATTTGCTCAATTCCTAAAGCTCACTCCTCCTACTCCTGAACATTATTCTACATGTATTGCTCCCAAACTTTCCATTTATTTCAAGGTAATTTGCTCCTTCACTTTCCTAAAAATTCCTCTTTCAGTTCTTTTATCTGTTTTATTATATTCAGTACTTCAAATATGTTTTTAGACTTTGATTTCCATTTTTTAGTAACTGCTTTTTTGGGAGGAGCCAACAAATTTAAAGTATCAAGGCCTTAATATGTCTAGGCAATTTAGGTCCTGTGTCCCTGTTCAAAAGAATACTTTCCTTAGTTACAGCCATTTGTTCACCCAATACCTCTGACAGAGTACTCTGTACAGAATTTTTAAAATCTGCCAACTTATTACACCTCTAAAACATATGTACCCAGTTATCTTTTTCTTCCCTATCACACCTCCAACATTTGCAGCCTACATGAAGAAAAAATATTTGAAATCTGCTTGAGGTATATGTAAGTACTTCTGAGCAAAAATCATAACATTTCTGGACATTGTTGCATGTCTTGTAAATTACTTTTCCAGTCTCTCCTCCCAATTTTTTTGAACATCCTTTGGTTGATTCTTACAGTTATCTTGCAATAGTGTATATGCCCTACTAATTATCCTATTTTTAACAGCAGCTTCTGTCCTAGAGTCAGCTAAAACCTCAACCAGAGCAGGTTTTTCATTTAGGAATTCCCTAACCTTTATTATTTGCCTATATTCTGCTATCAATCCCTGGTAGTGAAGGCAGTCAGTAGCCTCTAGTCTAAATATCTTTTTGGCTTTATCCCACTCTATTACCTTTAGCTATTAATTCTTCAGCCTCAGCTTCCTCTCATTTTTCCATAGACAAGTCTTCCATAAATATTTCTGTTTGTGCCTTTTCCTGGTTTTCCCAACCCTATGCTTTCTATAGACTTTCACAGAATTTCCAAAATATCTCTAAGACCCTTACAGAATTTATGGTTAATTTTCTTAGGCTCCTTAAGTTTAGAAACAACCTTTTCTACTTTTTGTTCCCTAAGTCACTATGTAAGAGTTTTTGTCCTCTGAAGTTATCATCAAAAAATACTTGATTAAAAACATACTTTCTAAACTCATGCATATTATCCAAGTACTCACTTATTTTCTGTTTGGCACTCAGGAATTGATCCTCCTCTTGTTTTGCGAGATTCCACTTCTTCTGCAATACTTCAGTGTATAGCAACCCCTCTAAATAATTCTTATTACTCCTTTCCCATCTTTCTCTCTGTCTCTTATTTTGACCATATTTTAAACTCCATTTTCCTTTTATACCACTCCCAGCTATCTCTTCTGCAGAAATGTCGGCGATATTGTAGTTGAGGGCCTCACCAGTTCGTTTCGAGCAGAAGTGGGCATGTCACAAATTGAGTGACAACCCGGTCTGCATATTTAATTTGCTCGTGCATACATATGAAAATATTAAATGTACATAAACGGTTAATACAGTATCGCCCAGGAAAAAGCTGTTCTTAGTAAAAGGTCCTGCCAATGATACTGAGGAATTGTCGGCTGTGACACCTGCACCAAAAAAAGAGTCTGTTTGGACATTAATTGGGACAGTGAACCATCGCATTCCGACTCTGACAAAGAGAACTATAATGCTACACGGCAAAAAGCCTGACGACATGTGTTTTGACGGTTTCGTTTCTTTGCTGATTATTAGTATATATTATTAGTGCAATAAAACTTGTCAATTACAGATGTCGGTAAACAGTTTACTGTTATATTTACTGTCATATTACAATGTCAAGTGCACTTTTTCTTCGGTTGTACATTCGGAGGGAATGCATACTCATGAATGACATATCGGGGGGGGGGGGGGTTGGGCGGGGCTTGCTACTGCGCATCTGGTGAGGCCCTCAACTACAATATCGCCAAAATGTCTATCTTCAGTAATTCCTCTCTTTTTAACAAATACGTAGGAAAGCACCAGTTTCTCGTTTTTACTTCATTGCCTTGCATCTTTAACCTTCTTTATTAGTGCCTGATCTGAAATAGTTATTTGATGTATTTCAAAGCTTTCAATTAAATATTCATGCTCCTGTGAAATTTAATGTCTATTGAGTCCAGCTCAGTTATTGTACCTTTGGCAATATGTAAATACTATCTGTATTTCTCCTAGTAAAGTCACATCTTCTGTTCGAAATATTCTCATACATTTCTTCAGAAATCCACCCTCTTTTGTCATAGTTTCACTTCTGAGTCCCCTGATGCAGCCTCACTATTACAAACCAAGTTCCAAGCCCCACCAACAGTGTTCACTAATGAAAGATAATTATTTCTCCCAAAATTCTCTTAAGCTCTACAATAGTAGTTTTAGGAAGAATATAAATACATGCCTCCTTCCCTACCAATAATTCTTTATTACCACACATCTACCATTATAGTCTTCCTTTTCTCTTTTATCACTATTGGAACCTCTCCTGCAACCAGTATTTTATCCCCACCTTTTTTGTCCCTGATACTCTGCTGGATATCCATTCTGAAGCCCTTTCTTTGCTAAACTCACATGCTCATTTCTATCCAAATGTATCTCCTGTAACAGTTATATGAACCCTACCATTCTTAATGTAATTCTGCATTCTTTGCTTTTTGTCTATACCTGCAATGCCATTGACATTCTTTTACAAAATTGATAAGGCACTCATTCTGATAAGAAATTACTACTTTCACATATTCTAAATGACAGTTCTTTTGAATATGCTTCCAACTTGCAACTTACATGCACACATTAATGCTCAACAGACTGATCCTGTATGCAGTTGATGCTTCTCATCTCTGTTTGAATCCAAGTCACATTTCCCCAAATATTTGCTTCAATAAAAACACTCAAGAAACAAGAAATCAAATACATTCTAAATCACCCAACTCATTTTAACTCATGGCAAATACAAAAAAAAAACTATATACACTTTCCAAAAAGGGAAGTTACCCTCTATATAGGAGCAGATACCCCAGAACAACAGCTACATCTACAGGCTTTCTATTCTAAAGTTAGGTTCAACCATGCAGGAACTGCATGCTAGAGCCTGTCCTTCTCCTTGCACAGATACCATCTGTCCTTGTCCTACTTCTACTTCCCTCCCAAATGTGAAAAATAACTTGCATGCTCTCAGTTAACTGATGTTTAGCCTTAAGAAACAGTACACTGTCTACCCTTAAATGAATAAACTTAATTGTATATGTTTATAATTAATACTTAAGTACTAAGGTTCTAAGAATGGAACTACTCCCAAAGGTATTCTTGTCTCTTGGTATCTCAAACTTTCATTTAATTTCACTGAACTGCTGCCTGGCTCCCCTTTAAACAAAAATCATGAAGTGTCTTGTACAAATGCCTCAAAACACATTCTTCAGACACTTCCTAATTAACTGCCTGAACCTGCAGACATACAGTCTACCACTACTGGCACTTGTTGAAAAAAAGAGCTAACAACTTTACAAATGCAAGAAACAGCTCTTTTCAAACACTAGAAGCTACCATTTTTCATGCTTTCCATTTTCCAGCACGTTTGCGTAGAGAAAAAAAGGTCCTTTATCTGCAGCATTAATTAAGAATTTGTCTACACTTCTGCCAGTGTAAAAATATGAATTATTATATTTTAATATATGTATAATGTGATCAGTACACTTTCCTCCCAGCTGCACAAGATCACATTATACTGTGTATATCCATCCTTTACCTTTTTACAGTATACACTGGATACATAACAAAAAAAAAGCACTTTCTTACTTAAATATCATTAGCATAAACAGCAGTCACTGACAAGACCCCTCCATCTTGCATTAAAAATTCCTCTGTATACAATACAGAGCTACTTTACAATACAATATGCAATTTATTTCAATACATTGCAATAAGAATGAATATGTTGTATTACTCACAATTACATCCTCAGTCCCTTCACTTTCCTATTAAACAATGATGACAAAGAAGGAATTATGTTCTAGAGTCCTTCCACCACTTAAACACAGGCAACAAATATCCAGTCTTTTAGCCACTTTTTGCAGAAGCACAGTTTTAATGTGCAAACTGCATCTTATGGAAATGCCACTTTACAATTCTTCCGTTTACTTCCTACTTTCAAATTATTGCTGGCATTCTTCCTCATCATCTTGACTATCAACTCTGGTCTCTTGTTGAAGGTACTCCTGATTTTTCTGGTCAGCTCTAGATTTTTTTTTTTTTTTGCTCATTCATTCATTCTCCTTTGGAACAATGGAAAACATTTCACTGGTACGCCCTCTATATGGGCTTTGCAATTGCAAGAAAACTGAGAAGCAGAGCGTCCTCTTCAGCTAGCTGGCTCATTCTTTGCTGGGTAAAGTTTTTTATTTCCTTCTTAGCCTGTTCTGAATCCAAAAATGTCTTTGAACCTCCAGAAAAAAAAAATATTCTAAACAAAGCTTGATATAGCAACTTGACTCTCACACCTGCTTCTCAACATCACCCAACCAGAGGAATAATCTGATTCTCTTCTGTCTGACGTACACCGAGTAATCATTTTCCATAAACACTATGGTGACCCCAGTTAATACTTTTCACTTTTGCCACAGTAAGGAGCTGCTCTTTCTGCTGGTATGAATGCATCTTTACTACCACAGGTCTCAGTGGCTTTCTGATTGTCAAATGCAGAGCATATACATTAAAAATCCTGCTGCTGTGTATTAGTTCAGTTGCTTATGTGTACTTTCATAAAATTAATGCAGTCCATTCTTT
This sequence comes from Protopterus annectens, assembly GCF_019279795.1. NCBI lineage: Eukaryota > Metazoa > Chordata > Ceratodontiformes > Protopteridae > Protopterus > Protopterus annectens. Next base: position 703,248,544 of record NC_056727.1, on the reverse strand, counting down.
CCAGTTTCCCTAGTACAATAGAAAATCCGAGGTTTTCTCTACATACTCTTGTCTTCATAACCAAACTATTAGATTTTACTGGCATTTCTTTGTACTTCTCTCTCTTCTTTTTCATACAGGGAGAGCACTAATCAAATGGTTCTTTAGAGTGAAGCCATTCTGGAATCCTCACAACCATGCCCACCTTATCAGAAATCAGCAAGTAAATCATCTTACACTGAAGTACTTAAGAAATGCCTACCCAGATTTACAAACATCCACAGAGACAGACATTAAAAGAGAAAAAAAGACATCATCAAGCTGCCAAGTAAACACCTTCAAGTCAACATAGCTAAGCAAATATCTACATCTAGGATGTTACAAATTGTGACTCCATAGTGATGCAGAAAGATGCACCTCTCTCCAGGCTGAGGAACAAATGGGTAATGGTAAACTGTCTCACAGGTGCCAGCACCTGCCATGTCACTACAATCCTTAAATCCCTTCACCCAAGGCACACACATAACTTGGCCACTGTGCATGCTGGAGTGAATGACATGAGACAAATCTCCATGAGCATCGGAAGACAGACATGACAGAGTTCTCTAATCCTGAGCAGCATCCTACAGGCACCAAGAATGACACCACAAAAAGATAAGTGACTTTAGTTACTGGTGTTATTCTAAGGAGGTCTAAAGATGTGAACTTGGAATAAGATGACAAATATGCTTTGTCAAAGATGACCACTATCTCTCTCTCCATGACTTTTATATAGTTGCTAAAACTTTCTCCACTCCATTAAGTGCCTTTTTTAGGTAACTTCATGTTCTTCAAATTGCTAACAGACTCAAATAAAATCAAGCGTATATAAAAACAATACTGCTCTAAGTTAGAAATCCAAATTACGAGCTGCAGTCCTTACAGGTCTTCCTGCCCCTTAAAATACAGTAAACACTCTGGGAAGAAACAGCCAGGGAATTGTTATGGCTAGGCTTGTATAGGCCCTAAGGCCGACAGCCTAGTACCAACCTATGAACCTATCTACACTGTTGGTGAACTACGGTTTCAATATAGTGATAGCACCCTCTTAGTGCCAAGTTTAATGTCTTCCACTCATTCAAACCCATCTACAAAAATGACTATGATGGTTGTGGCATGTCTGTATGTATCCTTAAGAAGTCAAATCACATCAAGGTTCATACAACGATGACCTTGAACTCCTCAACATTTTACTTTCCAACAACAAAGATCCATACCATATCATAGCCAACTACCACACCCCTTCCATGTCACATGCAGCCCACAAGATGCAGCAAAACATACTGGAGTACTCCACACTGAACTAAATACTACTCTCCTTGGACAATCAACTATTCTTTCATTAACTGGGTAACCAACACTATGACAAATATGTACACAATGCTTTCTAGATTTCATAAATGGTAGCTACCTAGATCAGCTAGTTCACATCTCAACTACAGGCTCAAAAATACTAGATCTGCTCCTCATAAATATAACCTCACTATGCTCTGCACTTACACTTCACCTCAGTACTGGTAAAATACAATCACCACTTAATAAAATTCAGTGTGAGAATTAAGCCTGATCAAACTTTTCTGCCTCTGAATATTATTCAAGGGCAAATTTATTACAGTTAGCTGATGACTGATGAAATTTAAGCACCACCCCATTCCTTTGATGACCTCCATACATCTCACACACTGCTACATTCATGGATAGTTTTTATGCTTACCTAAATGCAAGCACTGAAGCACTTCTCCCAATCAGACATAAAAACAATGCTTAAGTTCAGGAATTGAAACCTCCATTGGAATGCAAGTATAAATAAAGTATCCAATAAAAGGAAAAAATATATATTTATTCATGAGAACAAACTATATACCCCAACTCAGAAAGAGAAACCAAGAGCTAATACACAAAATTAACTTCTGCAAAGTTAAGTATTAACTGAAAATTGCCATCTATGCAAAGAACAACCACAAGGTCTAAAATAACTATGTTAAAAACCTTAGAAGCAATACCCAGCACTGCACTAAACAAATACGTATTAGTGACATATACTCACCCAAGACGACAAAACCAACATATTAGATGATAAATTTTGCTCTAATTTTACACCATTTTTCCATAACTTTCCCTCACATATCAGCATGCCCATACACTCTCCTCAGATTGCCTCAGAGCATATCACAAGAGCATTCTTCAAAGCTAAGAACGCTGTTTCCATGGGTACAGGTAATATGCCAGGCTGCTTTCTCATTAGTACCAAGCACAGCATTATAGACTCACTACTAAATCTATTTAATCTCAGCCTCTCTACTGGATTCTTGCCTGAGGTATGGAGAACTGCATCAGCTGTTCCACTCTACAAGTGGGGACTCAGCATTGACTCTGTTAACTACAGGCCTATAAGCTTAACCAGCCTTATCTGTGAGGCAGTGAAGTGCATCGCTACAGAACTTATTAACAAAGATACCATCAGTCTATAATCTCTTGACTTAAACCACACCGGGATCATTAAGGGTAGTTTCTGCTTTCTGAACTTAGTGGAGTTCTTTAAACAAGTCATTGATGCACTGGATGCAGGCAAATCACTGCTCACTCCTTACAATGACCTGAAGTCGTATGACACCATCTCACATTCTGACATCATAGACAAGTTAAACGAAGTATAAACCTCCTATATAACCACCTGGACAGCAACATGACTCATTGACAGAATCCAATGTGCTAGTCTAGGGTCACACCCTCATCAAAAAGGGTCATTACTAGTTGCATCCCTCAGGGATTGGTCCTTCAGCCACTTCTCTTTGGTATTTACTTCTGTGATGTCAAACCAAATGTTAAAGGAGTGTGGTTGACCAGGTTTGCTGATGACTGCAAACTCAGAGCTATAGTAAACTCTCCAGCTGACTTGCTGTTCTTTGCCTGCAATTCATTTTTCTGACCCACCAGCCCTGTCTGTTGTGCTTTTAAACCTCTGATTTGGACACTCCTCCCAGTCTCATCTCATCTCATCAGCTCATTCTACTGAGCTCTGAGAGATCAAATGGGATGGCCCTCCTCCTCAGGCTCTTAAACTTGAATTATTTTCTGTTTCCTACCTTCCCACTTACTAATAAAAAACTGCACTTTATTCAGCTGCTGTTACTGTATTTGGGCTTCTTCTTACTTCATTTAACTTTTGCTGCACTTTCTTAAAGTGTTCAGTTGGAATTAATCTGCTGCATTTATTACTGCTTGTTAGTGACCTGATTACATTGTAACTGTTATTCTAAGCCTCTTAGTTCTGATTTAATCATTTGAGCTAGTTATCTTACATAAGGAAGGCTTGTGGTCTACACTCTTGTGGCATTACAGTCTAAATGGATTTTTTAAACTACGAAAGCACCTAATTTGTGCATAGTGGAGCAATGGTCATCAATTCCTTGTCTTATTGATGTATTCAATATTGAAAATTCCCTCACTCCTCCAAAGTAGGTCAGTAGCCAAGGATATGCACTTCCCAACTCTCTTTCTATGGCCAATCTGGTTGAGATGTGTATTCTGAGGCACTGCAGCACTTGCCTCATGTACACTGACAACCTACTTATTCTTAATAAAAAAGATAAAGTATGCAAGAGGTATAAATACACTAACACTGGAGGCAAAACTCTCTCATAAAATCTCTGTAGGATTAGTTTTGGTTGTAAGTGACACTTGCACCATGCCTATGGCACAGGGTAAAGACCCTACACAAAAAACTACTTATGTTGAGGCACTTACAGGTAAACCTTCCTAAACCACTAAAACCTCCTGCACAGTACAACCAAAGAAAGGTTTCTCAGCGATCATGTAAACACTCCGTTAAAACGCCACCCACGGCTACATACAGTAACACTGTATTCAATGCCTCTACTGCTAAGCCCTTAAGGCAAACCAGCAAACAACCACATTTCCTGATCACTGGTGATACTATTGTGAGGCACACCAATGTTCCTCTCATCAGACTAAGTAAGGAAAGAGTCACAGTTAGCTGTCATTCCGTGGCTATGATCCATCAACTCACACAGGCACTCAGCTCACTGAAACAGGTACCAGTATGACTCGGTCATAGTACATGTGGGTGTTAATGCCCTGAGATGTACCTCCCTTGACCATATAAAGTGAGACATGATTGAGCTCTCTGATTATGTGTCTCAGGCAGGTATGAGCCTAGCACTGAGCAGCATACTACCTTCTCCAAGGATGATGCCACATTACCAACAGAAAATGATTGATTTTTAACAACTGGTTTAGCTTCTGGTGTCAGACCAAGGGCGTACAAAATTTGACGGCCTGGGAGGACGTGGGTGACAGACCACACTGCACTGCAGAGATGGTCTGCACTTATCCCCTCTTTGCTTTCAAATACTGGCAGACCTTTTCCACCCCCACAGTGCCTTTTTTAGGCAATGCCAAACATCCCGACTTAACTGAACCTATGAAGGAATAGCTGAAAGTGGTACTACTCAATACTAGAAGCTTTAAAAAGAAACTCCACTCCCTCCAAGCCTTCCTCTCCTTGGAGATTGTAGACATCTGTGTAATAATGGAGATATGGTTTAAAGTCATGGAGAGTACCCCAGCACTGTAAGGTTATAATACTTCTCACAGTTTTAGACCAGCTACTGCACAGCAGGGAACTAAAGGTGGAGAAGTCTCAGTCTATATTTAAACCAAACTCACACAAAGCCTAATTAAAATGCATCATCCACTGGAACTCATACTTGTGCAACTGACAAACAGAGTCTCTTACCACCTTATCCTTGTAACCTATAGAACCCCTCCATGTCCCAGGAAATCCATACTACCTGTCACAGTGCACTAGAGTCCCTCACCGTTCAACCCAATACAATCTTCAAGGGGATCTCAGCTACTCCTCAATAGATTGGGAATCCTACACCACCTCAAATGCACAAGCCCAGTGATTCCTAAACTTTGTTAATACCAACATCCTGAACAGTTGAGCCATTCTTCTACCAAGGGTACAAACATCCTTGACCTTGTCCTCATGACCATGATGGGCCGTTGTTTCTCACCCAATGTAATGTCTTTGCTCATTAGATCTCAGCAAAAGGCAGTATTGCTTGAAAAAAAAATTAAAGTCGGGGATCCAGTGAAACCAAAAACCTTTAGAAACTATTCCAAGGTTAACCTTTCTCCACTAAGGGACATCTTGGCTAAATTCCAAACACCCTAAACCTAGTAAAAACCACAACATATGCTTAGCTAGTTACAAACTCTCCATACAGCCATATTGATAGCTGCATACAGCAAGCTGCTCCCACTCATAGTAAGAATAAACAAACTCAAAAGACAAACCACCCTAGTGGAATCACAATAATCGGTTACACAACAAAAGAAAAAATCTTGCCCAAGCATAGGAGGAACAAAGCCATACATACTAAAAGCCCCTTGATAAATCTAAACAGGCAGTTAAGAGGGGTAACTAATACTTCAAAGGCGAAATTTTAAGAAAACATAGCTTCTCGGGCAAAGGACAACCACATAGCTTTCTACAGCTACGTCCATAATCTCAGAAGAAATATGCAACAATGCATAGAATTAGAAGTTATGTACTTACCATAATTTGTCATCTGTGTTGTCCAATTTCATTCTTCCTCACTTTTGGGTCCTGGGATCAGATATCGGATCCAGTTCAGCCACTTTTACAAGACTATAATCCGAGCCTCGAAATCCTCTCTCCAACAATGACTCACGTCTGCTCTAACCCCTCAGATTGAATTTGCTGCTTTATGAACAGTTTATTATAAGTAAAAAATAATAGAACATAGCCATAATCTGGAGCTCAGACTAGGCACCTATGGGTTCCTGATTCCTGTAGATGCCTCTAAGCAATTAGGCTGGGGGATGGTTGGGTGGGACGCGAGAAAAAATGAAACTGGACAACACAGATACCAAGTTATGTTAAGCACATAACTTCTAAATCTGATGTTGTCTATTTTACTCTTCCTTACTTCTGAGTTAGAGTCCCCAGCTAAGTAATTTCCTTGGTGGCCCATACAGAAGGATATGCCGGAGCACTGTGGAACCAAAGGATGCTCTGCTTCTGGAAACGATGCCTTACAAAAACATGTGGTTTGGACCAAGTTGCAGCAGCACAAATTTTATCAATAGACGTTCTGGCAGAAAAAGCAGATAAAGTGGCCATAGACATCGCTGAATTGCTTTTGGAGGATGGAACAGTTGTATACCCTTTAAAGAGTAAATGGTAGAAATGCGATTTGTAACCCATTTTGAAAGGGCAATCTTTGACACACTGCCTGGCTTAAATGACTGGATGAGAAAGATATGAATAATTGTTTAGACTTTCAAGGTTACTTTGTCCTGTGCAAATAGAAACACAATTGCCTATGAACATCAAGGAGATGCAACATGTATGGACCTTTGCTGGAATGGTTTGGGAAGAAAGCTTGTAACTGGATAGCCTGGTTGATACGGTCTCCATAGCCATGTTTGGTATGAAGGTAGGGTTAGTTCTCAAGGATACCCTTATCTTTGTGGAAAATAATGTATGGTGACTTGGAAGACAATGCTTGCAATTCAGTTTTGCAAAGGTTATAGCTACGAAAAAAACTGTTTTCCAAGATAAAAATTTTATATTGCAAGAATTGGCTGGTTTGAAAGGTTTTTGATTGAGGCCTTGGAGGACAATACTCTGGTCCCATGGAGGAGAAGGTTCTCTGATTTGCAGCCTAACTGCAAGGGTCCACTGCAGTACTCACATGAAAAACCATGCTAGAGGTACAAGACGTATTTCCGCTAACACTGAATCTAGAGCTCTCAGAATTAACCTTGCCAGAGGAGCTGGTCTGTCCAGAAGGGTTTGCACTTGTGGTCTCAGAGATATCACCCTTTGTTGCTCATACAGGGGGCTGACTTGTGACAGGATGAATGGAATCAGGGCTTAGATGAGATGCAGACTGATTAGGATCTGGGGGATGAGAGGATGCAGCTCGAGGCCTAGAGAAAATCTTCTCTACCACCCAAAAACCTGACTGACTCGAGGAGACCCCCTCCCTCTCTCTTGAAGTTAAAGTTATCTGAGGAGAAGGAGTGAAGCCTAACCCAGATCCAAAGCCTCCAGATAGCACTGAACTCGAGCTGTCAAAGGCTGTAGCTCCTAGGGGAAGGGACAGATCTGACAAGGTCAGGCCCAAAGTCAATCTCCTGGAGTCAGCTCTAATATCTCCGATCCAAGACCTGCTCTGATCCAATGGCATTGGAACAGAGCCGGTCAGCGAGCCTGACAGAGTCGAGGAAAGCACTATCCTCAGATCCGCCAATGTCTCCCTCGGAAAAAATGGATCCTGGAAGTCAGAAGCATCAGATTTGATTGGATGAGGAGCATGAAAAGTTGGATTTGGAGATCTCACAGATCCTGGGTGAGACAGAGATGATAAAAGTCCCAAAGCTGTCGGTGCCTTGAGAAAACTCTGCATCATCCTGTCCATGTCTGATTGAAGAAGGCTCTAAAATGATCTAGAGAAAGCCAAAGAATGTCTGGATTTTGTTGGTGAAGAAACTAGGAGGTAGGAGTCGGAGATGCATGTTTAGGCACCAACACCGGTGTTCAACTCCAAGACCTCATATCTGAGATGGTTGGATCTGAGGAGGGCCTTACTGGGGTAGGAGACTCTATGATCACCGTAGTAGGATCTGGTAAAAACAACGGATCTGTAGTTTTTTCTGAAGCCTGTTTCAGGTCAGAGGAGGCTATCAGATCAGATGGAACCTTACACATACTCAAACCAGAGAAATCTGGATCCAGTAGTCTTTGCCTTTTCGAAGCATGAGAAGAACCCCCCAGGGAAGCTAAGGAGGCTCTTCTTTTAAGCACCTTTGAGGTTGATGGCTTATCGGGAGTTTGAGCTCCAGAAGCAGGCAACATCCCCTTTCAAAGTCAACTTGTTCCTGCGGTCCAACAGGGTTAGCAGACTGAAGGCAACTCGTACAGTACAATCAGCCTGCAAATTCTTGGACTCCAGACAACAGATGCACTTCTTGTGGGCATCAGATTTTGTGCCCACAAGAAGTGTACCTTTTAAACCCTGTTGGTTTATCTGACATCCTGTCAGGAAAGTCAAGACACAGACACACAAAGACACAGACACACAGTCACACAGAGACACACACACACGCACACACACACACACACACACAGAGACACACACACACACACACACACACACACACAGACACAGACACACACACACTACTTAGATAATACTACCAACAGTTATAGGTATAGAAAGGCACAAAAAATAACTATAATACAATAATTATAATAACGATATCTAATTTTTTTTGTGTGTGTGAAGCAACTGAAAAGTGCCGAAGCACTGAGATAAAGTGATAGGAAGGGGGAGGGGTCCCTAATGCTCAAAACAAAAACTACAGGAGGGGAGGAAATGTAGGAAGAGCAAAAACATTTATTTAGATTATAAATGCAGTTGCAAAAGGAAACTGAGATAAGATTGAAGTATAATTAAGAAAATAACCACTTATCTATCCCACAACAGTGCTCAAGAGCTATGGACCACATCTGTGCTGAATTGCGACAAACGAGATTGGACAGGTTAGAGCAGACGTGAGGCACTGTGGGAGAGGGAGGAGCTTGAGGTTTGGATCACAGTCTTGTAAAAGCAGCCAAACTGGATCCGATATCAGATTCTAGAACCCAGAAGTCAGAAAGAATGAAACAGACAACATCAGATCTTACTGTACATAGCATCACCCAAACTGAACTGAAGGACATTGCCAACCTTTTGGCTGACAAGTTCTCCTCCCAAGGTCATCAATACACTTTCCAAGGTCAAAAACACTGCACCAATAGGTCTAATAACATTGTGGGATGCTTACTAAATACCATGAAACATGACCTTTCTGGTCCATTTGAATCACTTTTCAACTGCAGCCTACAGTCAGGTTTTGTGCCCAAGAAGAACCAGAAGATGGCTACAGTTATTCCACTGCACAAATGAGGTCCAACCACTGATCTGGGTAACTACAGGCCCATAAGTCTCACCAGCCTCATATGTAAGGCCATGGAAAGAATCATAATGGACATGATAAATGAGGACATATGTAACTTGCAAGCACTGGAACCATCACAGTTCGGCTGTGTTAAAGGAAGGTCATGCCTATTAAATCTGATGGACATTTTTCAGAGGGTCACTAAAACACCGGAGGAAGGCAAAACTGTGCATATAGCTTAGCTCGACCTGGCCAAAACTTTTGATACAACATCCCACTCAGGCATTATAGGCAAGCTCACCAATTTAGGTATAAACCCTTTTATCATCCACTGGATAGCCAACTAGCTCACTGATAGGACCCAGGAGTTCAAAATAGATGAGGCCACCTCCACCAAGATGCCAGTCACTAGTTGAGTCCCCCAGGGCCCACTCCTTTTTGGGATTTATTTGTCTGAAATAGAAGCAAATGCTAAATGATAATGGCTGGCTAAGTTTGCAAATGACTGCAAGATGGGGGTTATTACTCCTCTGCAGACACTAACATTCTTTAAGAAGGTCTATCTCTGCTTTCAAAGGGTGCCAAAACCATGGTCTTAGACCTAATGCTAAGAAATGCACAAATGTACCCTTTGGGAAGTCAACCATCCCGGCTAATTACCATGTTGATAATACACCCTTAAGAGTCGACCCAGTGATCACAGTTCTGGGTATGCACTTAGACAGCAGGCTTACCTTCCACCACCATGTGGCCACAGTGGTGAGGCAATCCTTTTATGATGCGCAACTTATAAGTAGTGGCATGGCATATAGGTCCAAAGAGATCATTATCCTACTGTACTCTGCATTTATCAGACCAATCATACAGTATAATGCTCCTTTCAGTATGTACCTGACCAGCCCTATGGAGCAAATAGAGCGACCTCAGAAGTCCCTTTCCAAAACAATATAAGGAGTAACAAACCTGCTTTATGCAGAGAGCCTTAAACCCCTTTCCTCTACTCAGTCTCCTATAGATTGAGGGGGTGATCTATGCCTGGCTAACAAGGCATCTGCAAACCCCACACTTATGAATCTCCTGCATATTTGTAAGAAAGTACCAGAAATACAAGGTCTAGGGACCTGAATTTTGTCTGTGACTTAAACAAAACATGCTAGAGAGACAGATATGTGCCCCAAAGATTTCCCCTTCTATGGAACACGCTTCTCATTCACATGAAGCTGATTTAATCTATTACCCAGTTTAACAGCAACCTGGATCTGCGGATGGGGAATAGGAAATTTACACCAGGCCTGGCACCCATGTTCCTTACAGAGGTAGCATATAAATGCCCGACCCTTAATCTCCTATTTGGATACAGAACATCATTATTCTTTTTGGAAAAACTTGGCTAGGCTTAGAAAGGCCCCCTGGGGTGTTAGCTTGGTAACAGTCTATGAATCTATAAAACCAAGGCAATCCCAGTTAACTTTACTCACACCTATGAATTAGTTCAGAAATGCCCATACTTGTAGGGTCCTTCTAGAATGAGGTATCTGGGAGTATGGCTGCCCCAAAGGAGACACTGGTACACATTATGGGTAAGGTAATGAGTATTTTTAAAAAGCGGATAAATATAGGCAATGAAAATGTTTGTGGTTCACCTTATAATTTATGGAGGGCAAGCTTTTCTGTATAAAGTAAGGGACAATGTAAGATGAACTTTTGATTAAAAAAATTTGAAGACATTCCCCTGGGACAATAAAAGTCTGAAAGTGAGATGGAAGAAAATGATAATCCCAGGGGGCTGGGTGATAAGAAGATCCCTAATATGGAAAAATACTTCAGTACAGAATGGCAACAATTCCTCAAGCTGGAAACACTTGACATTTACGTAAGGGGATAAGAACCCAGAAGTGATGAGGATTAATGTTTGATCACTGTATTGATGACAAGCCAACTGAAAACAGATACTGAAGGTCAGCTATAAAACTACCTGCAGAAGTCTGCAATGTAGGAGGTTACTTCCTACATGGCTACGGTTGCTATATGGGAATATATACCCTGTTATGAAAAAAATGGAGTAAAAGGCAACAGAACCTGATTTACTGTAAACAAGTGAAGAAGCAGCAAGAAAAAAAGTTAAGTTGGAATAAAGTGCAGCAGAATCTTCACTTTAGGAAAAATTCATATATGACATATCTTTGACTTTGGCTCTGGATAGATGGGGCAGAGAAATAAAGCAAAAGAGAAACACAATGCAAGAAGTGGTAATGTTACTAGTAGAGGTTTGAATGGGGAATGCAACCACTAGAAAGTTGTTAAGTAGGTTACATACAGGTTACTAGAAATAAAAGATGACAGAACTCTAGAATGGAAACAAGAGTGGGAAGTTAAATTAAGGCAGCAATATTCAAGGGAGGAGTGACAAGAAATAAAGGGCAACCAAATTTAGGAAATTTAGAATATCTGATTAGAAATGTTTGCTACGCCCCGTGAGGATTATAGAAAACGTTTAAAGGGATAAGCCTAAAATGTTGCAGATGTTCTCAGGACAGGATTGAGAACTGCGATCATATTTTTTGGCCTTGTTCACAACTGGATCAATTTAAGTCCAACTTGCATCTCCTAACAGTGGCAATTTTTTGAAAAGCAGTGGGAGACATAAACAGAGAATATGATGCTAAGTTGGCTTAACGGTAAGAGGGCACCAAAACAAACTAAGGTTTTGATAAGTCTGGAACCACTAGTAGCTAAACAAATAATCATGAAGGGGTGAAAAAGTGACAAAATACCACACCTTAAGGAAGCACATGACATTATAAATGAAATAAGACACCCTGAAAAAAATGGGAAAGGCAAAACAAGTTAAAAAAGTCAAATTATCTGGAACAGAGTGATGCAGGAGGATATAAGTAACTGAGTTAATATACATGTACAGCGAAACACTGATAAACAATTGATGGGAAACTATTTGAAGGCTAAGGATAAAGAATGTTGCTTATATTTTGAATTAGAAACAAGAATTTTATAAAGTGTAAAATAAGGAGTTAAGAAATGCACGGTTATGAGAAAAGTTACTGCAATCAAATCTGTTGTTAAAATGCACTTTAAACTTAGTGAGAAATTCGCACAAGGACTACATGAAATGCTGTATTGTGATGTTATATCAAATAAAGTTCCTTTGTTTCAAAAAAGGGTCTATATTATATCATCGAATGCTTAAAAAAGCGAACGCTGATTGATCGACCTAATTTAAGCGAGAGCTTACAATCTCGAACTGTCAGATCAGCGATTTTTTTCCCAGGGAAAAAAATCGCTGATCCAAAACACATACACACAACACAAGCACACCAAACAAATAAAATCCACACACATACACCTAAAATCTGATACCTAACCCTACACTGAACTATGCACACACCACTAACTACCCACTTACCTTAACCCAAACTCTAACCCTAAGGTCCGTCACTATCGCACACTCACCTCACTCGCTCCCTAACCCTAACTCACTTAAATCCACCCTAACCCTCATGTCCACTCAATCGCACACACACCTAACCCGAGCCCTAACCCTAACTCACCTATATCACCCTAACATTCACATCCACACAATCGCACACTTACCTGAATCCGACCGGTAACTTTCCACCATAACACTGAAAATACCGAAGCAACAGAAACGGACAACCGAATTCTTTCCCTAGGAAAAAATTCGAGTTTCTGCTGCTTCGATATTTTGCAGTTTCACGAAAATAAGTTTGATCAATCAGCGTTCGCTTTTTTAAGCGTTCGAGGATATAATATAGACCCTCAAAAAAAGCCTCTCTTTAAGATTAGAAAAACAAAGAGAAATGTCTGCAGGACTGCAGCTTCCACCAGGTTGAAAATCTGGTTCATTTGGCTAGGAAAGATTTCATACTAACAGATTTCCTGGCCTTTTCAGTACCAAAGCATTTCTACGGGAAAGAATTTCCACTGCAGAATCAAGGTTTCATCCTCCTGGTTGTAAAAGATTGGTGCTTTAGGTGTGGCTACATTAGGGTTACCTACTAAAGGGACAAAATAATGCAGGGAAAAGAAAGAAACTTTGTATCTCCACTCCTCAACTCCTTATGAAAGGAACACTGGATGCCTTCTCAATAACGGGGCAAGCTGCATTAGTCTGGCTCTGTCTTGTATTGCTTTCCTCAGTACTTTGGGAAATAAGAGTAGAATGAGAAAGGAGTAACAACAATCAATACAATTCTGAAAAATTGCGATTGAATTGTAAGACAGACATTTCTATCCTTGGGGGTACTCCCAGATACTGCTACTTTACATAAATCATTTGAATTCAGCCTCAGCTTGAGGGTGTTGGGGTGCAGACCTGCTGAGATGGTTTCTCAACACTTCCTGAGCTGAAGGACCACAGAAGGCATGGAGTTCAGTGTTCTGCTTTGATACCAAATCCCATGCTAACCAGCATAAGCAAAAAAAAGTGAGCAACTCCGGCCTGCTGATGTACCATTAGTAATACTGACTGGGATACGTTATAACATGGCTGGTCATAACTCTAACCTAAAGACATGCAGCATGTAAATAATGACCAACTTCACTTTGATGCTGATTATCTGCTTTTGTTTCTCGTTCCAAATGCTCTGAATTCTTAAGGCCCTCATGCATGCCCCCCAGTCTTGATTACAGGGATGCAAAATCAAGCTGCATTCCTCATTTGGTTTAGCAGAACACATCCCTGGGTTGGCCTTAACATGGGCATCTACCTATGAAACTCCATGTGAACTGGTGGAATCAGGGAGGTTCACCCTCTTAAAAAATGTAGGTGCTTACACCACAAGTTGCACAAGCAACAGTGCAGCATCCCCATATAGGGTTACCACCTGTCCCACTTTGCGAGGGACAGTCCCTCTTTGGGCAGTTGTGTCCTGCAAAAAATGTGAGAAAATGGCAAATGTCCTGAGATTTTAGGACAAAATTATTTTCTATATTTTATGTAATAGTTGCATAAAACAGTTATTCTGTATCTGAAACACCTAAATGTTATAAGAAACAGAATAAGGAACTAAAATGCTACAAGAATAAACTTTTACTCAGGCAAAAAACTGAAGTTCTATCCTTTGAACTGGCCGTGGGTATGTTTTGTCCTGCAAAATCTGATGTTTGTAGCACAAATGTCCCACTTTGGGCATATGGAAAGGTGGCAACCCTATCCTCATACAGAGTTTTGTTAAACAGACCATGAAGAGCAAGATGGACAATTAACTTAGATCTTTTAGAAAGGTTGGATAGGTCAAGCAAGGAAGGAGAGCCTGTAACTGGAAAGAACACAACTAACAGTCAACTTTTTCTTTGGAGGATAGACACAGCAACTGTGTGTCCAGAATGATCCCCCAGAAAACATATGGTTTATGAGGTGGTGAGATTGAAATGTTGTAAGTTGAGGGATATCTCCAGCCTGCTTAAGCAGTGAATCATACAACTTGGTGTAGGTTTCAGCTGCACCTGGAAATTTGTCTGAATTAGGCAGTCATCCAAGGGGGAACAAGTGAATTGTCCTGCAGTCTGCCATGTACAAATACTGGATATAAGCTGCTTTGTGAATACCCTAAGAACAGTGGAAAGTCCACAGTTCAAAGAGGTGAAAAGGAAATGTACTGATCTTACCATGAATCATTGGAACTTTCTGTGATTCTTGTAAACCAGTGCATGCAAGTAAACATCTTTCATGCCTACTGTGACAGTAACAGTCTCTAACAGGTTGGGGTGGGAGAAATATAGTCAGATATGATGGAGGACCAATGCCTCTGCAGCTGCAGACTGCCTATCTTGATCCTCACTGCCTTGCCATTGGCTCCTCTTAGACATCTTCTTCTGTTTAAACTCCTTAGGACAAGACGTTTTGTGAAAGAACAGCCACTGCATGGTTGGAAAGTGTGTTTTACAATATGATACTGGGGAATACAATAAATAACTGTCTGAAGGTTTTTTGCCCTTCTCTTCTAATCTTCTGAATACTTTCTGAGATGGCGGTTTAGAAAGTAAATGTCTGTCCTGCAGTGCATTTAATGATGCCCCTGAGATTTTCTTAGGTAGGGGAATCCTTAACCATATATGGCCATATGATGACCATGCCTGAGGCCTCTGATCCAGTACAGGCAGTGGTCATCATAGCTACATTTAATCATATGCTTGCTCATTCTAAAGAGCTATGTGTAAAAGCTCTGACATCTACTACCTGTTCCACCTTGCACATGTCCTCAACCAGTTTTATAATTTATATTTGGTACTGTACATGAGCATCTGGCAGTTAACTTCTTTAATGCCTGGAATAGCAGAGGACTACTCCAAACCTGTCCAGATCATGACTCTCATACCATTACGTAAAAAGTGCTATTATATGGTACTAGTTTCTATCCTATATTTGCTTTCAACAAAATGACAGTAAGGTCAGACCCTGGGATTTTGCATAAAGAAGTGAATTTGCCTTCAATGCAAGTAAAACCCATCAATTTAACAAGTGCCAGTGGCTTTGAGTCAGAGTCAGTGTTTTTACCCTACAACTCTGCTGGCATAGCCTCATCTTGTGATAAACATTAGGCACAATAAATTGATTTCTAAGGATCTGCTACAGCACTAAGGTGGGATAGTCTGCTCTGCACCTCCTCATTCCAAATGAAGCTTCCTTTGCTCGTCTGCCCTATTCCATTCATATTCACCCCATTAACACTTTTCTTATAACCTCTAAGCAGTCTCCATAACAAAATCATCAAATCACAAGTCACCACAACCTCCAATCTTTTAGTTTTCAAGATAGAAGAAAAACTGTGCAGTCTCACTATTTCACAGCCCTGTTGTGCACGTTACATAACAGGAACATCTTAACAAAACATTAACAGCTATACCCCACTGTCTGAGAAAAAGTAGAAGACAGCAGTCCTAATAACCACCACTGTCATACTAAACAAATGCTGAAATATGAATATCCAACACAAGAAACAATGACAAACATTCTGACACCAATGTTACTGTGCACATATGGTGGAAAATGCAGGTGACCATCACCTCTTCTCTTAGCAGAAGGAACTATGTAACAGTCATCAAGCTACTTAGTAAACAAATATTGTCAACCATAACAAAAGGGTTTATTAAGACTATACTGATTTACCTTGTCCTACTAATCTTACAAGAGAGGGACAAACAACTAAACTCTGGCCCAAATAATGTAACAAAGGTGTACATTATCAGCTCAGATTCCTCCCACTCTCTACATACCAATGGTCCTTAGTTTGAGCCTAAAATAACTAATCAGTACTTACATGAACACAGAAAACCTGAGCAATAGATGGACATAACTGGAAACGAGGCTTTCTACCCACAATTCCAAAATAATTACATTAGCAGAATCATGGCTAGTAAATGATAGCTAGATCTCACCAGACACTAAGTACCATTACATCTTTACAGACAACTGACCTGGGAAAATAACAGGAAGAGGAGTCATAACTCTAGTACAAGAAAAAGCTAACCTAAATCTTACACCAAAAACCACAAGTAAAACCCACCTGACTCCAGTCCAAATTGGGCACTAGTGCTAATATAGGTAACACTGGGGATAATACAAAGCTTTCAACAGCATCAGTCTGTATCCCACCACCATCTAACATCAAAGTAATGAAATAAATGATATACTGTCACATACTGAAAGGCATAAGAGAGTAATTAAAGCTGATTTAAATCTTGAATGCAAAGCAACTAAACTGGAAAATATCCATACAAAAACCTAACCCAAATGGTTTGCGAATGTAGCAGACTCAATCCTACTAAAGGTAAACTTACTTTCCTGGACAAAGTCATCACAAAAATCCCAGACAAATTATGTAAAAACAGGTACTCCCACCCACATTATGCAACCACTGTTCAATCATCTCTAGACAGAAATTTAAAACTGAAAAGCCAGTCCCAGGCTCATACTAATACAGAGCAAACTGCAAACAATTAAAACAATTATGAGTAAATGCGCTACACTTATAAATTGGGAACAGGTTTATAAATGCCCTATAAAGTACAGTTTTGTACCTACCATAAATGTAGATGCTCGAGTGCTAATACAACTGCAGTCATTACAGATGGGTTCTCCTGCCGTCAGGCGGGTCCCTCAGTCAGCCGAATTCCAAAGTCCAGGTCCGGCGTCGGTAGTCGGCGCTTCTTCCCTGACGTCAGTGCGACAGGGGTATAAAAGAACCAGCCGACGCCATTTTCTTCAGTTTTTCTTGCCCCAGATGTCAGGTGCCCTCAGAAGGAAGGCAATACATGAATATGTGAAGTAAGAAAGCCATATAAACAAATACTTTAGATGCAAGCAAATACATCATAAAAGAACACCCCAATAAGGCAGCAAGAGGAAGTGATAGCCAAAAGGCCTGTTCCCAGAGGGGAAGGTGGGAGGGAAACCTGGACTGCAGTTGTATTAGCACTCGAACATCTACATTTATGGTAGGTACAAAACTGTACTATGTTCATCGTGCATACAACTGCAGTCATTACAGATGGGTAGAATCCCAAAGCTACGAAGGGGTGGTAGGCACTAGATGGAACTATGAGGAACTAGGAGGAGCCAGAATGCCCTGCAAGACTGCAGTGGCAAAACCTGCTCTAGATTTAGAGTATAAAGGTAGGTTATAGTGCTTGGAGAAGGTGTGCACAGAACTCCAAGTGGCTGCTTCCAAAATATCCTTGGTAGGCACTCCTCTGAGGAAAGCTGCAGAGGTAGCCGTGGCCCTTGTGGAGTGAGACCTGATGCCTGCAGGTACATCTTTGCCATGAAAGGAGTAACAAAAACGTATGCAGTGGGCTATCCATTTAGAAATAGTCTGTTTGGAAATAGGCTTCCCTTGGGCGCCTATAGCATAGGACACAAAGAGCTGTTCTGATTTTCTGAAAGGCTTTGTCCTGTCTAGGTAGTACCTCAATTGTCTGTGGATGTCCAAGGAGTGAAGTAATCTTTCCCCTTTATTTTGGGGTTTAGGATAAAAGGTAGGTAAGTGTATAGCCTGATTCAATGCTACCCTGGACACCACCTTTGGCATAAAGGAGGGGTTGGTTCATAAGGAAACCCTGTCCTGATGGAAGATGATGTAAGGCTGCACTGTCATGAGGGCTTGTAGTTCCAATACCCTGCGAGCTGAGGTGATAGCCAGAAGAAGAGCTGTTTTCCATGACAAGTATTGCAAATCTATTGAAGCAGCTGGCTCAAAAGGAGGCAAAGTTAGTTTTTCAAGAATGAAATTGAGGTCCCAAGCAGGTATTGGCTGTTTCCTTGGAGGTTTAATATTCTTAGCCCCTCTGAGGAACTGTCTTAAGAGAGGGTGAGAGAATAAAGGTGGATCAGTGTTGAACTGTGCTGAAATGGCTGAAGCATGGATCTTGATGGAGGAAAATGAAAGTCCACTGTTTAGTAGTTCAGCTAGTTACTGTAATACTTGAGGTATGTTCAGTTGTCCAGGGTCCTGTCCCTTTTTCTCATTCCAGATGCAAAACCTTTTCCATTTTGCGGAGTAAGCTTTTCTAGTGGACGGCCTTCTGGCCTCCAGAATTATATCCTCCAACTCCTTTGAAAGTAAGGTCCGCTGTGAAGTTAAGGAATTTTCCATGTGGCCAGGTTGAGTGTTTTCAGCTGACTGTGAAGCGTTTTGTAGCTGTGTTGAGTCAGGAGAAGAGGCATGAGAGGTACAGTCCATGGAGGAGAATGCGTCATGCTCCTTAGAAGTGGGTACCAGTGTTGTCTGGGCCAGTCCGGAGCAATTAGAATCATCCTTGGTCTGTCTGCTCTGATTTTTAATAGTATTTTGGGCAGCAGAGGAAGAGGTGGAAAGGCATAAACTGTCAATGATGTCCAGCTGAAAGAGAGAGCGTCCACCCTCCAAGCCTTTGGATGAAAGGTCCTTGAGCAGAATTTGGTTAATTGGTAATTTGTGTGGGGGGCAAAAAGATCTATGTCTGGCCTTCCCCATGCTTTGATTATTTCTGCAAAAACTTGAGGATGTAACTTCCATTCGTGTGGATCTGTGATATTTCTGCTTAGGTTGTCTGCCAGTGTGTTGTCCTTGCCCGGCAGGAACTGGGCCTGAAGCTCTAATTGTGATTCCAGAGCCATGTCCCACAGTGACATAGCCAGTCTGCACAGGGGGTATGAGTGTGTTCCTCCCTGTTTGTTTATGTACCACATAACAGTGGTGTTGTCTGTCCTTATCAATAGTTGACCTGGATGCAGAAATTCTTTGAAGGCTATAATTGCATTTGTTACTGCTAGCATTTCCTTTTGATTGATGTGTAGGTGCTTTTCCTTTTGAGACCATTTGCCCTGAATGCACCGATCTGTCATATGCGCCCCCCAGGCGTAGTCCGAGGCGTCTGTTGTGATGACTTGATCTGCTTGAGGCTTGCAGAATTGAAGGCCTGTGTTTGCTTGGCATGCTTGAGCCCACCATTGAAATTCCTTTTGAAGGCATGGAATTAGTGGTATTATTGTTTCCAGACTGTGGCTGTGTTGAGACCATAAATTTTTTAAGTACCATTGAAGTTTTCTCATATGCAACTTTGCACATGGGATTAGTAGGATACAAGAAGCCATGAATCCCAGAGCCTGCAGGATTTTCCTTGCAGTAAGCCTGGTGCATTTTGCCAGTGTTTTGAAATATAGTATTAGTTGCCCTTGCTTCTCTGGCGTGAGATAAGCCATCTGGGTGTTTGTGTCCAAACTGGCACCCAGGAAAATTATTTTCTGGGATGGTGTTAGCCTTGATTTCTTTTTGTTGACTGTGTATCCCAGAGCATTCAGTAACCTTATTACATATGCCATATGTTTCAGAAGTAAGTGCTTGCTGTCCGCTTGGATCAGGCAGTCGTCCAAATAAGGGTATATTTGTATCCCTTGAAGTCTGCAGTAGGCTATTACTGATGCCAGGCATTTCGTGTATACTCTGGGCGCAGTAGATAAGCCAAAGGGCAACGCAGAGAATTGATAATGGATCGAACCTGCAAGAAATCTGAGGTATCTTCTGCAATTTTGTCTGATTGGGACGTGCAGGTATGCCTCCTTGAGGTCCAATGTTATCAGCCAAGACTCCTTGCCCAGCATGGGAAGAAGCTGCTGTAATGTGAGCATTTTGAATTTTGGTACTATCAAAAAAGTGTTTAGGATGGATAGGTCCAGGATGGGTCTCCAATCTTTTCCCTTCCTTGGTACTAGAAATAGTCTGGAGTAAAAACCTTGACCTTGTTCGTGAGTAAGTACCTTTTGAATAGCATTCATTCCCCTGAGCTCTGAAATTTGTTTTTGTGCCTCTGCCCTTTGATTGTGTGGCAGATTCGGCATACCTCTCATTTTTGGAAGGGTGTGAAAATGGAATCTGTAGCCTCTGTTTATAATGTCCAGGATCCACTTGTCCTTTGTGACAATATGCCAATTTTCTGAAAATAACGCTAATTTTCCTCCCAAGGGAGCAGTCATTTGAGCCTCGCTTGGCATGCAAAGAGGGAAGTCATTGTGTTTGCTTTCTGTATGCTTGAACTCTCTTCACCACCTCTTTGAGTAGGAGTTTGCCATTGTCTCCCTCTGCGCTCCTTGAGCTTGGCCTCTGCCCTCGGGCCTGTATCTGCCTCTTTGGGGTCTGTCTGTGGCTGGAAAGGACCAATTTTTGGAAGGCCAATTTCTACTGAAACGTGGTGGCTGTACCTGTAGGAATTCTTTCACAGTCTGCATAGATTTAGCTTTTTCCTCCATTTTCCTTAATACCCCTTCAGCATTAGCCCCAAACAGAACATCCTTTTGTAGAGGGCATCCAGTAATTTAGCTTTAACATGATCAGGCAAGGTTTGTTCCTGAGCCAGGCATGTCTACGTATGACTGAACCTGTAACCGCAGCCCTACATGAGGCCTCTAGAGCATCAAAACCACATTGTAAAGTGTGCTTACCTACTTGCTCTGCACTATGTATCAAATCCTGCAACTCCTTCAAATCTGGTTGTTCAGGTAGAGACATTTTGCTTTACATTTGAGATAACAAAAACTGTTGGTATTTTAACATATGGAACTGACAATTTAAGGCCCTCATGGCTAAGGTAGCTGAAGTATATACCTTTTTACCCCACCTTTCTAAGGATCTGGAATCTCTGTCGGAAGGTAAAGGGTTTTTAGCAGTAGAGGCCTTAACTCCCTTGGGACCCTGCGAGATGGTCTCTGGGTCAGCAGCATGACTTTTGTAAAGAAATTGGTGAGAGTCAGGGACCCGGTAATACCTGTCAGGCTTGACTGGGGCTGGGGGCAGAGAATCCGGGTTAAGGCAAGCTTCGGAGTAAACATCATCTAAAATGTCCAAGACAGGAGGTATAGCCAGAGGCCTGTGCTGAGGAAGTAAAAGGAATTCCCTAAGCCTTTTTCTGGAATCTGAATAATCCTGGCCTTCCCAATGGAAGTGTTCCCTTAAGGTATGCAAAGTTTCCCCAAATGAGTAATCCTCTGGGGGGGATACAGAAGGAATAGACTCCTCAGCATCAGAATCCTCAAAGGGGGAGTAGGAATGTTCTTGATCATCAGAATGATCTGAAATAAGGGAGCCCTGATCAGAGGAGGGGGATTCTTCCTCCACTCTGGGCCTTTTGTCTGGGGGGGGTTGAGAGCCCCTGATAAGAGAAATTAAATCCTCAGCCATTTTAAGCATCTGCTTTTTAGGCATGGGGCCTTGAGATGTGCCCTGAGTAGCCTGTTTCTTAGCATGCATGGCTGCTTTAGATTTGGTGAAAGCCTTGATGGAAAAAGAAGAGGAAGGCCTGTAAACTCCCTGAGTAGAGGTAGACCTGTCTACATTCTGAGGCTCAACAAGAGTGGCTTCGGTATCTGTAGTCAAGGTATGGACCGAGGGACCAGCGACCTCGGGTGCAGGAGACACCGCCAAAGAAGCATCGTCGGTAGGCAGGGGCTGCGAATGTGCCTCGCTGAGAACCAGACCACGTGCAGTGGGCCTTGGCGTGGTGTCGGTTGAGGCCGCGGACCTCGAGTGTCAGTCCTTATCCTTGCATTTTTTAGACAAAACGGTAGTCGGGAGTATCCGACGACATCGTATAATTAAATGCTTTTCCAAAATAATGCTGGGCGAACTCCGCCCGACGCTTGATAGTGCGTTTATTGAATGAAGCACAAAAGCAACAGCCCAAGACGTCGTGGTCTGGGCCTAAACAAGGTATACAAAGAGAATGGAAATCCTTATGAGGTATTTGCTTCCCACAAGAAATACAATTGTTAACTTTTACTGACATCGGTCTGAGGCAAGAAAAGTTTCCCCAACGGGGTACTTAGCTTTATAGAAGACTTCGGTTGCAAAATTTTTTGTAATTCAGGAGCTGGCCGACCGGCACTTGCGAACTGCTTCTGCTTCGGGCACCGTGCGGCAAGAAAGACTGAAGAAAATGGCGTCGGCTGGTTCTTTTATACCCCTGTCACACTGACGTCAGGGAAGAAGCGCCGACTACCGACGCCGGACCTAGACTTTGGAATTCGGCCGACCGAGGACCCACCTGACGGCAGGAGAACCCATCTGTAATGACTGCAGTTGTATGCACGATGAACATCTGCATTCTCTGAGGTCTACAACCCAGTAACCCTAATTCAAAACCGGCTTTTCTTATTCCACTAACAGAATCCCAGGTGAAAATGTTCTTTGGTTTGACATTAATCTAAAAAATAAAATAAAAACAAGAGATAAACCTTAGCTAAAAAAGGACAATAAAAATAAAGGTAGATTAGAAAACTTCCACAGATTGAGAAAGATCAGCAGAATAAAAACGGGTAAGCCTAAAATTACCTACTTTTGGTCACTAAAGATTAACCTAAAGAAGGAGCTTAGAAATTTCTGGCAGGCAATTACGAACATTAGCACCAGCAAAATGTTTTTGAAAAAAGTACAGTTTTGTACCTACCATAAATGTAGATGTTCGAAGATCCACATTGCTGCAGTCCTAACACTTGGGTAGTCCGCTGTCCCTCAGTCGGCCCGAATATCAGAGTATAAGGCTGACGTCGGTCAAGGCGCATTTGACTGACATCAGAACGTCAGGGTACAAATGCGCATGACCGACATCATATCCTCAGTCTTTTCTTGCCCCAGATGTCAGAAGACCCTAAAAAGAAAGGTCAAAACCCATAGACAACAACCAAACAATCAACCAACCTAACACTAAAAATATGTACAATATAAACAACATATACAATATACCTCAGATTGAAAACCCAGCCCACACAACCGCCTCAAACTACAGAGGGGAAGGAGGGAGGTAAATTGGACTGCAGCAATGTGGATCTTGAACATCTACATTTATGGTAGGTACAAAACTGTACTATGTTCTTCATCTCACATTGCTGCAGTCCTAACACTTGGGTAGAATCCCAAAGCAGAGGTAAGGGAGGATGGCTAAATTATAATGAAGCAGGAGCTGCCAAAATGCCCTGCAAAACAGCAGTGGCAAAACCAGCCCTGGATTTAGAGTACAGTGGAAGGTGGTAATGCCTAGAGAAAGTATGCACTGAACTCCAAGTAGCTGCCTCCAAAATATCCTTAGTTGCCACCCCTCAAAAAGCTGTTGAAGTGGCAGTAGCCCTAGTGGAATGAGGCCTAATCCCAGCTGGAATCTCTTTGCCATGATGGGAATAACAGAAAGCAATGCAAAACCCAATCCACTTAGAAATAGTTTGTTTTGACACGGGCTTGCCCTGAGAACACAAAGCAAAAGAAACTAATAACTGCTGAGATTGCCTGAACCCTTTAGTTCTGTCCAAATAATAACGCAACTGCCTGTGTACATCTAAAGTGTGCAAAATCTTTTCCCCTTTATTTTGGGGATTTGCATAAAAAGTAGGCAACTGAATAGATTGGTTTAAAGCCACACTAGAAACCACTTTAGGCATAAATGAAGGATTAGTACGTAAAGATACCCTATCCTTATGGAAAATTAAGAAAGGCTCAACTGCCATAAGGGCCTGCAATTCAGAAACCCTTCTTGCAGAGGTAATGGCCAACAAAAAAGCAGTCTTCCATGACAAATATTTCAACTCAGCAGTAGCTGCAGGCTCAAAAGGTTGTAGAGTGAGTTTCTCCAACACAAAATTGAGATCCCAAGCAGGAGTAGGAGCTCTTCGTGGGGGTCTTATATTCTTTGCCCCTCTAAGAAATTGCTTGAACAAAGGAAGAGAAAACAATGGTGGGTCACAGTCGTAGTGAGCTGAAATTGCTGCAGCATGAATCTTAATAGAAGAGAAGGACAAACCTTTGTCCAATAACTCAGTAAGATATTGAAGAGCCACACTTAAATTAGGCTCAGAAACATCCAAATCCTTTGCTGCACTCCAAAACAAAAATCTCTTCCATTTATCTGCGTACACTTTCCTTGTACTAGGCCTTCTAGCTTCCAAAATCACATTCAAAACTTGTTGTGGAAGATGAGACCCTCTATGGTTCAAAACAGAATATGCCAGGCTGTTAGGTGAAGAGAGTGAAGTTTGACATTGAGCAAATGACTGTCCTCCTGGGACAACAGGTGTGGAATCAAAGGCAAAGGCCATGGAGGCTTCCGTACTAGACTTCTCAGTAATGGGTACCAGTGCTGTCGAGGCCAATCTGGAGCTATCAAAATCATCCTTGGCTTGTCCTGTCTGACCTTCAGAAGTACCTTTGGGAGGAGAGGCAGAGGTAGAAAGGCATACACATGAAGATTTTTCCAACTGAAAGAAAGAGCATCCACTTTCCAAGCTGTGGGATGAAACCTCTTCGTGCAAAACTTTGGCAGCTGGTGGTTTAGTGGAGAAGCAAACAGATCTATGTCTGGAGTTCCCCATGACACTGTCAATTTCTGAAATACATGAAGATCCAGTTTCCACTCGTGGGGATCCATGATTTGTCTGCTTAACACATCTGCTAAGGAGTTCTGTGCTCCTGGCAGAAGCCTTGCCTGAAGATTTAGTTGTAAACTGAGAGCAGTCTCCCACAAAATCATTGCTTGCCTGCATAGAGGATAAGAATGTGTTCCCCCTTGCTTGTTGATGTAACATATGACAGTTGTGTTGTCTGTTAGAATCAACACCTGTCCTGGAAGAAGTAAATCCTTGAAAGCTATTAATGCAAACTGGACTGCTAACATCTCCTTCAAGTTGATATGTAGATGCTGTAGTCTGACAGGCCACTTGTCTTGTATCCACTTTCCATTTAGATGAGCTCCCCAAGCTTTGTCTGAGGCATCTGTCGTTAAAATCTGACTCGCCTCTGGCCGGGTCACAGAGAGTCCCTTGTTTAGGTGACATTCCTGAGCCCACCACAAAAATTCCTTTTGAATGCAAGGTATTATTTGAATGACAGTGTCCAGATCCTGGCAGTGCTGTGTCCATACATTTTTGAGATACCATTGCAGCTTCCTCATATGCAGTTTGGCATTGGGAAGCACCAGAATACAAGATGCCATGAACCCTAAGGCTTGAAGGACTGTCCTTGCAGTCAGCCCGGACTGAAGAGATAGTTGATGGAAGTAAAGGGAAAGATTCTTTTGTTTGTCCGGGGTTAAAAGGCCATCTGGGATGCTGTATTCAGTCTTACACCCAGAAAGCACATGTCTTGAGAGGGTACTAGACTGGACTTTATTTCGTTCACAGAATACCCCAGGCATCTTAGCACTGCTATCACATAATCCAAATGATGAAGAAGCTCGTCCCTTCCTTGAGCCAGAATCAGGCAATCGTCCAAATAAGGATAGATTTGTATTCCTTTTAGCCTGAAGAAAGCTATCACTGGAGCCAGAACTTTCGTGAATACTCTGGGCAGTAGATAAGCCAAAGGGCAATGCAGAGAACTGATAGTGAGAAGTCCCAGTCAAACGCAGATACTTCCTGCAACTTAGTCTGATAGGAACATGGAGGTAAGCCTCCTTGAGATCCAAAGTTACCATCCAGTGATCCTTGCCCAGTAGAGGTAAAAGCTGTTGTAACGTCAACATTTTGAACTTGGGAATGTCCAGATAAGTGTTGAGGATAGATAAATCCAAAATTGGTCTCCACGTGTTCCCCTTTTTTGGTACTAGGAACAGGCGAGAATAAAATCCTAGGCCCCTTTCTGGCATAGGAACCGGCTGTATGGCCCCTATTTGGAGTAACAGAGAAATTTGCTTGTGAGCCTCTATTCTTTGTTGAGGAGGAATGTCTGGCATGCCTTTGAAAGGAGGCAATGTATGGAAGTAAAACCTGTAACCGTGGTGTATGATATCCAATACCCATCTGTCTTGGGTAATTATACTCCAATTTTCTTTGAAAAGTGCCAACCTTCCTCCCAAAGGTGCTGCCAGGCGAGAAGGTTCTGGCAGCTGAAAAGGTAGGTCATTGGGTCTGTTTACGAAAGGACTGACCCCTGCCCTCACCTGAAGACTGTGCAGGAGAACTCCCTGTTCTAGGCCTGAAAGAGCCCTGACCTCTGCCTCTGCCACGTCTAGATCTACCCCTAGACTGGGAATCATAAGAAGGATACGTCCACCCCTTAGAAGGCAAATTTCTACTAAACTTTGGAGGCTGAACCTGCAAAAAACCTTTAACAGTCTGCATAGACTTAGCCTTGTCTTCCATTTTCTTTAAAACTGCTTCAACAGGAGAACCAAACAAGACATCAGATTGTAAAGGAGCATCCAAAATCCTTGTTTTAACATGGTCAGATAAATTTTGATCCCTCAGCCAGGCATGCCTGCGAAGAACTGACCCAGTGGCAGCCACCCTAGACGAGGCCTGTACAGCATCAAAACCACATTGCAAAGAATGCTTACCCACCTGTTCAGAAACATGCACTAAATCTTGTAACTCTTTACAATCAATACCTTCCGCCAGAGCATCAACCTTAGACTTCAATTGTGAAAGGAGATAATTCTGATATTTCAACATGTGAAACTGGCAATTCAAAGCTCTCATGGCAAGAGTGGAAGAAGTATAAACTTTCTTTCCCCATCTATCCAAGGCCCTGGCCTCTTTATCTGCAGGAACCGGATTCTTGACAACAGAAGCCTTAACACCCTTAGGCCCCTGGCTAACAGTTTCTGGGTCTGCCCTAGGACTCTTAAAAAGATACTTATGAGCTTCAGGCACCCTGTAATACCTATCTGGTTTAACAGGCAGGAGGCAAAGAATCAGGATTAAGAGAAGCCTCTGCAAACACATCTTCCACCACATTCAGAACAGGAGGTATAGCCAAAGGCCTATGCTGGGGTAAAACAAAAATTCCTAAGCCTTTTCCTGGAATCAGAGAAGTCCTGACCTTCCCATTTAAAATGCTCTCTCATGGAATGAAGAGTCTCTGAAAAAGAAAAATCCTCAGGAGGAGAAGCAGAAGGAGTAGAATCATCCACATCAGAATCAGAATAAGGAGAATACTCCTGCAAGTCTTCAGCCGAAGACTCAGACACATCCGAAGCCTGCTCATAATCCCCCAACACTGGTTCCATCCTAGGCCTCTTATCAGGAGGGGGCATGGAGCCTCTAATTAAAGTAATTAAATCCTCTGCCATTTTAAGCATGTGCTTCTTGGGCACAGAACCTGAAGAACTAGGAGTGACACCCACAGAAGCTAAACTAGACCTGCCTCTAGGAGAAGCCTTGGGAACAGAAAGAGAGGGCCTAGACACCTTAGGAAGGGAGGGGAGTACAGTAATCTGAGAAGCCCCTGCAGCCTGACCTGCCTCCAGGGAGGCCACATCCTGTAAAATCAAAGTTTCTCCCTGGGACTCCAGAGAGGCCTCCGTCGGAACCACCAGTTCCACTGACGTCTCTAAAGAACCGGCGTCCGGTTCGGACGACTCCTCTAACCTAGGTTTGACTGCCTTGTCTTTGCGCTTCTTTGAGGAAGCCGGCGTCGGAGCATCTGACGGCATATTGTAATTGCACCGCTTCCCAAAGACTAACCTGGCACAATCCAACCTTCGCTTAATAGTGCGTTTATTGAACCTAGCACAAAAGCGACACCCAACAACGTCGTGCTCCGGTCCCAAACAAGGTATACACAAATTATGGTAATCCCTATGCGGTATCTGTTTCCCACAAGAAATACAGTTATTCACTTTTTCTGACATCCGGTAAACCACTGAGGCAAGAAAAAAACAAAATATTCCCCAACGGGGTACTTAACCAACTCTGACTTCGGTCTGAAACTCCGAATTCGAAAAATTTCAGAACGCCGAACGGCACTTGCAACACTGCTTCTGCATCGGACCATGCGGCAAAAAAGACTGAGGATATGACGTCGGTCATGCGCATTTGTACCCTGACGTTCTGATGTCAGTCAAATGCGCCTTGACCGACGTCAGCCTTATACTCTGATATTCGGGCCGACCGAGGGACAGCGGACTACCCAAGTGTTAGGACTGCAGCAATGTGAGATGAAGAACATCCTCTTGAAAGCACAAGGAAATATGTAATATATAAACAAGGTTAAGTACAGCATATCTTGCTACATATTTTTCCACCATCCTCCTCAAGAAGTTCTTTTAAGAAAACTCTATGCCTCATCCACTGAGCCCTCTATATGAATGCCTCTCCTAAAATCTTTCTGCATTAAAACAATTTCAGTGATAGAATTACAAGAACATTTGAGAAAAACAGACTACTATAATGAAGAATTCCACTTACTACAACCCAAACTACTCCATCTGGGTGGCTTTAGATGACATTCTTTAGTGGACACCTTCAACGTTACATTCACAACCAAATCCATACCACCCAGTTTTACACACACATTTTTTCAAGTTTCAAACACTATTCCATTACCTCCCTAATGTACTACCCCTGCTGCATGCAGCCAATGATTAAAGACAAACTGCCAAATCTGTCCTATCACAAAAAAATCCTGTAAAACTTGTGCACAAGCAAATATTAAAGAGTACCTTCAAAAATATTACGAAGAAAGACTGTTTGCCCCACGTGCACTACCTTAACAGCATTATATATTTTGACCAACTAAATCTTTTAAAAATATAAAAAAGAAGTTATGTACTTAACATAGCGTTCCATGTTTGTAGTCTATCTCGCCTACATTCTTGCTGGATGGGTTTGGAGCCAATTGTTGGCCCCGACTCGGCCGATACTAAAGCTCGAGAGCTTTTACTGGCTCGAGGTTAACCCCTATCCCATGGTGCCTCACAGCAGTTCCTCAGATCGTTTCCAAGAAAGTAAATAGGTACATAATAGTAACTATCAATAAGTATGCACATACAAACAGAACACTCTGTATTACTATCCATGCCAGGTGGACGGACAACTACAACCACATCAGACAGCATAATGGATAGTCCTCCAGTTCCTCCAGGAAACATAAAGGGGGAAGGAGGGTGGGACACAAGAATGTAGACGAGATGGACTACAAACATAGAACTTTATGGTACGTCCTTAACTTCTTTATGTTATATAGTCCTATCTCGCTGTAATTCTTGCTGGATGGGACAGCGTCCCTAGCACCTTTATACCGGGTGGCTCAAGCGAAGAGACTTTTCAGCACAGTGGACTCAAAGGATGACCTGTCCCGGGAGGCCAAATCCAATTTGTAGTGAGTGACAAAGGTATGAGGTCTTGCCCAAGTAGCTCCTGCACAAATGGTATCAAATGGGAATTTTGATTTAAAAGCGTATGAAGTTAATACTGCTCTGGTTGAATGGCCTTTTACTTTGGTTGGTAATAGTTTGCCAGCAACTTTGTAAGCAAATGAAATGAAGTCTGAAAGCTATTTAGACAAAGTGACCTTAGAAACAGGCAAGCCTTTATTTTTGTCTGAAAAGGAAACAAACAATTGGTCTGATTTTCTGAATTCTTTAGTCCTGTGCAGGTAAAACATGTGAATTCTGTGGACATCCAATTGGTGTAGTCTGTATTCTGACTTATTAGTATGATTTGGGAAGAAAACCGGTTGTTCGATAGTTGTGTTGAGATTATGCTCTGAACATACCTTAAGAAGAAAGGAAGGATTAGTTCTAAGTGAGACTCTATCCATGCGGAAAACTATGTAAGGAAGTCGAATGGTGAGGGCTTGCAAATCTGAAACTCTCCTAGCAGATGTTATAGCCACTAAGAACAATGTCTTCCAAGACAAGAATTTCAGATCTGATGAAGAAGAGGGCTCAAAAGGTGGAGAAATTAAAGATGTAAGAGCTAGGTTTAGGACCCAGGGCTCTGGTGGTTGCATGATTGGAGGTCTGAGAAGGAGGACTCCTTTCAAAAAGGTTTTGCATAAAGAGTGGTACATGATTGGATTTCCCATGTAGCCAAAATGATAATTAGAGATGGCAGCTAACTGAACTCTAATAGTAGCAGCTGCAGCTCCTTCATGAAAAAATGGATGCCAGGAAGGACAGGATAGACTCTATAGGAGCTGAGCAGGGATCTGTGCCTTGGTTTGCTGCCCAAATGGAGAACCTTTTTCCATTTATTGGAATATAATTTCCTGGTGGAAGGTTTGTGTGAAGAAATCAGAATGTGTTTGTGGGGGAAAGGGAAACACACCTGGCTATTCGTGGAACTGGAGCAGCCATGCTGTCAATTTCAGGGTTTGGATAGTAGGATGGAACTGCCCTAAATGATGAATCAGGAGGTCTGGAGATGGTTCCAGAAAGTTCAGTAGTGTACACTTACCATAAATGTAGATGTTTGAGTGCATTCATTGTTGCAGTCATTACATTTGGGTTATCTTATTGCAGGGAGCCCTCAGTCGGCCTGATTAACAAAGTCTTGGGTCCTGCGTTGGTTGCTGTCCCTTCTTCCATGACGTCAGGTCGTCAGGGGGGACAAAACATGCAGCCGACGCCATTACATCAGTTTTTCTTGCCCCAGATGTCAGGTGCCCCCCTAATGGGGAGCAATTAAATATAAAAATACAAAGATATACCTCCAACAAAAAAGCAAATACACCAAAAAGGCTTTTAAGCATAGTAAAGGAAAGTAGAGGTGTAGCCAAAAGAAGTTAGAGGGGTGGAGGGAGGGTAACCAGGACTGCAACATTGAATACACCCGAACATCTACATTTATGTTATGTGTACACAACTGTACTATGTTCTTCGTGTTTCACTGCTGCAGTCATTACATTTGGGTAGATTCCCAAAGCTATGGTTGGGAGGGGGAATTTAGATAGCATTACGACCCGCTATAAGGCCCTGTAAGACTGCAGTGGCAAAGCCAGCTCTGGATTTAGAGAAAATTGGCAAATGATAATGCTTGGTGAAAGTATGTACAGAACTCCAGGTATCAGCTTCTAGGATGCCCGTAGTAGGGACGCCTCTAAGAAAGGCTGTAGAGGTAGATGCAGCACTGGTGGAGTGAGGTCAGATCCCCTGGGGGATAGGTTTTCTATGGTGCTTATAGCAGAAATGAATGCAATGGCCTATCCATTTAGAAATGGTTTGCTTTGAAATAGCCTTCCCCTCTTCCCCTGCAGCAAATGCCCCCAGCAGTTGTTCGGATTTCCTTTGAGGTTTAGTCCTGTCCAAGTAGAATCTTAGTTGTCTGTGTACATCCAAGGAATGCAGAATCCATTCCCCCTTGTTCTATGGATTGGGAAAGAAGGATGGCAAATGAATGGACTGATTAAAAGCCACACTGGATACCACCTTGGGCATGAAGGATGGATTGGTTCTGAGGGACACCCTGTCCACATGAAAGATGATGAAAGGCTCCACTGCCATAAGGGCCTGTAATTCAGATACCCTTCTAGCTGAAGTGATTGCTAAAGGGAAAGCTGTTTTCCAAGAAAAAAAAATTAAGTCTGCAGTAGCAGATGGCTCGAAAGGAGGTAGAGTGAGTTTCTCCAAAACAAAGTTAAGGTCCCAGCCAGCGGTTGGAGCTCACCTGGGTGGTCTCAAATGTTTGGCCCCTCTGAAGAACTGCTTGAGCAGTGGATGAGAGAAGAGGGGAGGTTCTGTGTTGTAATGAGCTGAAATGGCTGAGGCGTGGATTTTAATGGAAGAAAAGGACAAGCATCTCAGTTAAGTATTGTAAAATCTGAGGTAAATTGGGTGCTGCTGTGCTCATCCCCTTGAGATTGGTTCCAGGCACAGAATCTTTTCCATTTTTCAGCATAAGATTTTCTAGTACTAGGACTCCATTGCCTCTAAAATGATATCCATCACAGGTTTATTGAGGGATGGTAAGGTTCAGTGTTAGAAGCTGAGGGTGCAGAATCTGGTTCTCCTGCTGAGACAAAAAGGAAGGAGTATGAGGTAGGTGCCATGGAGATAACCGTGACACACTGCGCAGGAAGGGGGTACCAGTGTTGGCGGGGCCAGTATGGAGCAATCAAAATCATCCTTGGTTTGTCCTGTTTGACTTTTAGTAGTACTTTGGAGAGCAGAGGCAGAGGGGGGAGAAGGCATAGACTGATAGGTTTTTTCAGCTGAAGGACAGAGCATCCACTTTCCTGGCTTGTTTGTGGGAAGTCCTTGTGCAAAACTTGTCCAACTGGTAGTTCTGGGGAGAGGCAAACAGGTCTATATCTGGGCTCCCCTATTTGCTTGTCAACATGTTGAAAATCCTTGGTTCCAGTTTCCACTCGTGTGGGTCCATGAGGTTTCTGGTTAGTCCATCTGCCAGTGTATTTAATTTTCCTGGCAGGAATTGAGCTTGTAGGTGCACTTGGTAGCTCAAAGCTGTGTTCCACAATTCCATGGCTAGTCTGCAGAGGGGGTAAAAATGTGTACCCCACTGCTTGTTTATGTACCACATAACAGTGGTGTTGTCCGTCTTTACCATAAGTTGTCCTGGAAGAATGTGGTCATTGAAGGCTGTCACAGCATTCTGTACAGCTAACATTTCTTTTTGATTGATATGCAGGTGCATTTGACTTGGGTTCCATTTGACCTGAATGCACTTCCCTGCCAGGTAAGACCCCCAAGCATAGTCTGATGCGTCAGTTGTTAGGGTTTGGGTGGCAGGGGGTGGTGTGAAAGGTAGTCCCTTGTTTTGGTGGCAGGTCTCTGCCCACCAAAGGAATTCTAGGCGTAGGCAAGGTATGATAGGAAGCATTGCTTCTAGATCCTGAGAATGTTGACACCATAGGCTTTTTAGATACCACTGTAGTTTCCTCATATGCAGTCTGGCACATGGAATTAGAAGAATGCAGGAGGCCATGAACCCCAAGGCTTGCAGTATTTCTCTTGCAGATAGCGGGGTTTTTGTGGCCACTTGTTTGAAGTAGGTTGTCAAATGAATTTGTTTCTCTGGCATGAGGTAAGCCATTTGGGAAGTTGTATTCAAGCTTGCTCCCAGGAATATAATTTGCTGACAGGGTACCAGGTGTGATTTATTTTCGTTTATGGTGTACCCCAGACAAGTTAGAACCCTTCGTACAAAGGCCAGATGATTCAAAAGTATGTACTGGCTTTCTGCCTGAATTAGACAATCGTCCAGGTATGGGTATATTTGAATATTTATTTGCCTGCAAAATGCAATAACTGGAACTGGGCACTTTGTGGATAACCTAGGCGCAGTAGATAAGCCAAAGGGCAGTGCAGAGAACTGATAGTGCGTGTAGCCTGCTTTGAAGCATAGGTATCTTCTGCAAGATTCCCTGATTGGGATGTGTAGGTATGCTTCTTTTAAATCTAGTGTTGCCAACCAGGCATCGTTGCCTAGCATAGGAAGTAATTTGTGAAGAGTCAGCATCTTGAATTTTGGAATCTCCAAAAAGGTGTTTAGAGTAGACAGGTCCAGGATAGGACGCCATGAATTGTCTTTTCTTGGTATTAGGAAAAGTCTCGAATAGAAACCTTGTCCCTTTTCCTCTTCTGGTACCACTTGAATAGCTCCCATGCTTAAGAGAGAAAGTACTTGTTTTTGGGCCTCTGGCCACTGATTTGAGGGTAGGTCCGGCCACCCGCTTGATGTTGGCAACGTGTGGAAGTGAAATCTGTATCCCTGGGACACTATATTCAAAACCCATTTGTCCTGGGTAATGAGTTCCCAGTTCTTTGCATGTAGAGCAATATTTCCCCTCCCAAAGGGGCAGTCAGTTGATAAGTGCTTGGAAATTTTAAAAGGAAGTCATTGAGACGGTTTACCATACGGGGGAGTCTTGTTATTCCCAGATTTGGAAGTGGAGGCCCCCCACTGCTTAGTCCTGTGTGTCCCCTGGGACTGAAACCTGGGGTTTTTGCTGTGTCTGGGTTTGGCTTGAGAAGACCTGGAAGGGGCTGGAAAGGACCAATTCTTAGAGGGCCAGTGCCTACTAAATCTAGGAGGCTGAACTTGTAAGAAATCTTTAATAGTTTGCAAAGATTTAGCTTTATCTTCCATCTTTTTAAGAACTTCCTCGGCCTTGTTGCCAAACAGGCGGTCCTGATTTAAGGGAGCATCCAACAATTTAGCTTTAACATGATCAGGCACAGATTGCTCCTTTACCCAAGCATGCCTTCTAAGCACAGACCCAGTGACAGCAGCCCTGCAAGAGGCCTCTAATGAATCAAAACCACATTGCAAAGTATGTTTTCCAACTTGTTCAACAGAATGCATTAAATCCTGCAATTCTTCATTTTCCACACAGTCAGGAATCAACATCATTTTCTGTTTAAGCAATCCAATAACATGTTGTTGATAATTTAACATATGAAACTGGCAGTTTAAAGCCCTAATGGCCAGGGTTGCAGAAGTGTAAACCTTCTTACCCCATCTATCCAGCGCCCTGGAGTCTCTATCAGAAGGGGTAGGATTTTTAGCAGTCGAAGCCTTAATGCCCTTGGGCCCCTGCGAAATAGTCTCTGGATCTGCAATAGGATTTTTAAAAAGGAACTTGTGTGACTCAGGGACCCTGTAGTATCTGTCAGGTTTTCTGGAGCAGGAGGCAAGGAATCAGGGGCCAAACTAGATTCCGAAAAAAACATCAACAATGTCTAGCAGAGGAGGAACAGCTAAAGGCCTATGCTGAGGTAGGAGTAAGAAATCCCTAAGCCTCTTTTTTGAATCAGAAAAATCCTGGCTTTCCCAGTGGAAATGCTCCCTTAGAGTATGTAAGGTTCCCCCAAAAGAAAAATCCTCTGGAGAGGAAGAAGAGGGAATGGAGTAAATCCAGATCATCAGAAGAATCAGAAAAAACAGAATCCTGGTCAGAAGATTCATAAACAACTTCAGTCCTAGGCCTCTTAGAAAGGGGGGTTGGCTACCCCTGATTAGAGTTATTAGATCTTCAGCCATTCTTATCTTTTGTTTTTTAGGCATAGAGGCCTGAGCATGTGGCCTGGGCATCATTTTTTTAGGCAAGGTTCGAGATTTAGGCCTAATTGAAGAAGGAGACATCTGTTTAATATGCAAGTCCGTAGGCCTGAATACACCCTCAGAAGCTGGTGCCTGCACAGCGGCACCGGACCCATCCAAGGTACAGACATCTGCGGGTTCCATAGTTGAAGCATCTCACGGCATACCAGACTCTGAATGGGTCTCAGTGGAGACCTGCGAATCAGAAGTAGCGGGTATCAGAGAATGCAAAAGCACCTCACTGAGTACCGGCGAACTAGCGACTGGCTTAGGAGAAGCGTCGCCAGCAGTTTTGGACCTTGGCGACCTGTCTCTGTCTTTATCTTTGCGTTTTTTTCAGAATCCCGGTAGTCGGCTGGCTAACCGATGACATTTCTGGATAATTAAACTGAGTACCGAAATATTTAGAGGTGAAAATATACAGACGACAGATAGTGCGCTGATTAAATAAAGCACAAAACCGACAGCAAGGTATGTCGTGGTCAAGGCTTTATGAGGTATTTGCTTTCTACAAGTAATGCAATTATTAACTTTTACTGACATCGGAAAGGAGCAAGAAAAAGTTTCCCCAACTGGGTACTTAGCTTTAGTTGAAGGCTTCGGTTCTGAAACTCGAAAACGAAAATTTCAGGAGTAGGCCGTCCGGCACTTGTGAACTGCTTCTGCTTCGGGCACCGCATGGCAAGAAAGACTGATGTAATGGCGTCGGCTGCATGTTTTATACCCCTGACGACCTGACGTCATGGAAGAAGGGACAGCAACCGACACAGGACCCAAGACTTTGTTAATCAGGCCGACTGAGGGCTACATGCAAGCAGATAACCCAAATGTAATGACTGCAACAGTGAAACACAAAGAACATTCCATGGTTCCTCCAAGAGGTAGAGCCACAGGAAGGGGAACCAAACTTGACGAGGCCAGTAAGGAGCAAAGAGGATCAGGGTACTCTTCAACCGTTTTGCTTTCTGAGTCACTTTTGGTATGAGAAGAAAGGGTGGAAAAGCATAAAGGAGTCCTGGAGGCCAACTGTGGACCAAAGCATCCCTGGGTAACATCCGCGGATGGGGAATTAGGGTAAAGTAGCTGCTGCATTTGGTGTTCATGTACATGGCGAACAGGTCGCAGCAAGGCTGGCCCCATTTGTGAAAAATCTCTTCTGCAATTTCTGAATTCAGGGACTACTCGTGAGGCATCATAATTGCTCAACTGAGTTTGTCTGCTATCACATTGGACTTCCCCGGGATATGCATTGCTACTAGAAAGCGTTGAGTGTCCATCACCCATTTTCATACTCTTAAAGCCTCTTGGCCCCAGGGCTGATAGCCTAGTACCTACCTATGAACCCTTGGGTGGCAAAAGCCAGGGTACCTTTTTGGCTGGGCTTGTATAGGCCCCAGGGCCGATAGCCTAGTACCTACCTATGAACCTATAATTTTCTTGGGTGGCAAAAGCCAGGGTACCTTTTTAGCTGGGCTTGTATAGGCCCCAGGGCCGACAGCCTAGTACCTACCTATGAACCTATACCTATGACAAAGTGGGTAAAATTTGGTTCCTCCTTGCTTGTTTATGTATCACACTACAGACATGTTGTCTGACTGAATCGCAATTGTCCCAGTGGGAAGAGAACTGTGAAGTGCTTGCAACGCATATAGCACCACTCTCATCTCCAGAACATTTATGTGCAAATGGTTCTCGTCATCTTAACAAATACCTTGGACCGTCATTCCCAGATAATGCGCCCCCACCCTATCTGGGAGGCGTTCGTGGTCAAGACTGCATTTTGTTAAGGGGAGCAAGTGGGCAACCTAGATGAAGTTGATCCATATGTAACCACCATGTTAGATCCTTCTTGCAGGAGTTTGTGATGAGAATTTGGTGAGACGGGGAGATCCTGCATTGACCACTGGGCAAATAGTAGCCACTGGAGTACTCTCATGGGCAGACGGTCTATGGGAACTAAGAGAATGGTGGAAGCCATAGTCCCTAAGACCTGAAGGACTATCCTGGCCTGTATTTTGTCTTTCTTCAGCAAGGATCTGACTAGGTCGTGCAACAATTCTATCCTTTCTGGTGTCAGTTTTGGTGTCATGGCAGTTGAGTCTATTTCTGAGCCTAAGAATACAATGCACTGCGATGGAGATAAGGCTGATTTTTTTAGGTTTATTGTAATGCCTAATCTGGCGAACATGGATAGAGTCTCCTCCTTGGTTCTGATTAGTTGGTGCTTGGTGGTAGCAGTGAGGAGCCAGTCGTCTAGGTACGGAAACACCTAGAATCCTTGTCGCCTTAAGTGAGCCGTTACCCACTGCCATGCATTTGGTGAACACTCTGGGGGCTGTAGTGAAGCTAAAGGGCAGTGTTCGAAAGTGAAAATGACTGGCTCCCAACTGAAAGTGTAGGTGTCTTCTGGAACGCCTGTCCAATTTGATGTGGTAGTACGCGTCCTGAAGATCTACTGAGCACATCCAATTGTCTTTCCTGATAAAAGGAAATATCGACTGCAGAGTGATCATACGAACTTCAATTTCTTTACAGACTTGTTGAGTTTGCTGAGATCTAGAATTGATCTCCAGTCCCCTGTCTTTTTTTGGAACTAAAAAGAATCGTGAGTAAGTTCCAGATCCTATTTACTCTGTGGGGACTTCTTGGATGACTCTTTTTTGAAGCAACGAGATGACCTCTGATGCTGCACGGTCTAATTGAATGGGTGGCACATCTGGTAGAGACCGGTTTACTGGGGGTTTGGAAACAAAGGGAATAAGGTAACCTCTGGATATTATGGTTTGTACTCAACGATCTTGGAAAATTTGCAGCCAGGCGTTTGGGTACAGTGAAAGACGAACCCCCGACTGCCTCCAGAGGTGGACAGTCGGGCAACCCCTCAGGAGTGATGGAAGGGACGATCAGAAAAAGTATCTCTATCTCCCTGATGTTGCAGACCTCCTCTGCTGCGAGGGTGGCATTTTCCATTATATCCTCTCCCTCTGCCTCTAGGGGAGGGCTGACCTTGTGCCTGAGGGAAACCTATTTGGGATTTATGGAACCACATTTTCCCTCCTGTATGGCCCTTGGGATAGGGTCTAGAAGGAAGGGAGAAACGGACTTTGACAGCAGATAAGGTTTTCCCTTCCTGCTCGCACCTGGTCAAAGTCTCTTTCACCTGTGGTCCAAAAAGAGTTGAACTATCAAAGGGGACATTGGTAAAGGAAGACTTAAAGGATTCTGTGAAGTTACATAGACGCATCCAGGAATGTCTTCTAAGAGAAATTCCTGCTGCGGCTGCCCTACTCGTTCCATCAGCTGCATAGGAAATCAGTCTAATGGAGGAGTTAGCTATAGATGTAAGGGTGGAAAGCTGAGCAGATACCTTGTCCGTGGATCCTGAAGCTACAGAACTCTGAAGGGTGTCTCCCAACTCCTTCAAGAGATCCCTTTGAAGTCTAGTAAAATGGGACAGGTAATTCAGTGATCATAAGGTAAATGCCGCTTTCCATACCTATCCATTGTCCTGGACTCTATTAGGAGGCTGGATATTAGAAGATGTCTCAGACAACTCCTTTTTTGTGGCTGCTGCTACCACCATAGCATCCACAGGAACTCCCTTAGAAAGAAAGGACTTATTTTCTGGGGCAGTCATAAATTTGTTTGGCCTCCTCAGAACAGGCTCCACTGTGTCCGGGGAGGTCCAGGATTTCCGGGATATGAACCCCAAAAGTTGGTCATAAGGCGGTGTCACCCAGGAGGTGGGAGGTCGGGAACCAAAGGCCTCAAGATACACTGATTCGTCCTCAGTAGGATTAGAGGTCTTCCAATCACCCCTCTATCTAAGGATTTCAAGGATGTCAACAAAACAGACATCCTCAGAGGGGGATCTAGGGGACCCTTCTGACTCATACAAATCAGTGTCTGACGTGACAGGTGAGTCAATGTGCTTCCTCTTACGAAGTCTCTTCCGAGGGATAATCTGGGGAGGTCTCAGAAGAGGGGACACTTCCAATGGGGGCTGCTTGAGTCTTTGGTTCGCTACCTTGAGGGGGTGGCGGGGGAGAAGAGGTTGCTGCCAGCTGCTGATGGGACATCGGGTCCAAAGGCAGGGCTTTGGCACTGGACAAAGCTTTCTCTATTGCTTTGAAGGCCTTTCCACCCTGCTCCGAAAACTACCTCCGCACTGAGGAGACGGAAGGTCAGCTCCGAGCAGAAGGGACAGGTTCTGAAGCAGATGTGGGAACTGAGCTCAGACGAGCCAAAGCACCCAGAGGGAGTGTCAGTTCCGAAGAAAAACTGGGGTGACTATCCCTCTTGGAGTCGACTCAAGAGCGTTGGTTCCCAGATCCCTCGGCTCCACACTGAGCCACTGGGGACAGAGTTCTCTGTTCCGAGGAAGCAGGAAGAATTCTCGGAACCAAAGGATCCAACACAGAAGGACCCGAAGTGTTTGACTCCGAGAGCAAAGCAGTCTGGGTATGGGATGGCTTCAAAGCCTTTGGGTCCGAAGAGCTAACTTTTTAGATAGAGCCGGGTCATAGAGCAACCTCTTCACCACCCACTTGATATCCTCATCCAAAAGTGTTCTGGAAGAACGGGTGGAGATAGAAGGAGATCTCTTCCTCTCTAATATAGGAGATCTCAAAGTAGGTGAGAAAGGGTCCATGATGGGTGAATGTCTCGATACCGAAGGCTGCCTCAGCACCGAGGAAACGGACGGCACCAAGACAGAAGAATCGGAATCCGAGCCAGAACTCCTCGGCTCCATCACTTTAGACTTCTTAGATGGCTCCGAAACTGGATCTGATGGAGACTTTCTCTAAAGTTTTGGGACCTGTCTGACCAAGTTCTAGCTGTTCCTGGAAGGAACTAGTCATGAGACCCCTATCAATCAGTTTGCGTTTTCTCTCATTAATAACCCTGGTACTAAAGGTATGACAGAAAGTACAAGGTTCTTGTAAATGAGCCTCTCCCAGACAGTACACACAGCTAGTGTGACTGTCAGTCAATGATATTTTTTGTGAACACTTGTCACATTTCTTAAACCCAGAAGGGTGGTGTTCCTTATGTTGTCTATCTTTGTCTTTGGACATGCTAACAAGAAAACAAGGCTAACAACACTAACAATAATAACAATACTAACTATAAACAACAAAGCTATGAAGAGAAGGAAAAAAAAAACTTTTCTTTTTAAAGAAGAAGAACTAGCACTCAGAGAAGAAAGGCCCTATAATTTTAACGGGCAACTACGGCCCTCTAACTATAACGGGTCGTACAATCCTAAGAAAGTGAAATGGGGGATCACACACTCACAACAATCACACAGGTAAAAGATAACTATTAAGGTAGAAATATGAAGAAAATAGACAAAAATATCAAGATTTATGAAAAAAATCTACTTAGCCAATGAGCCAGTAAGGATACAACCTCGAAGCTTTTGCGGCAAACGAGATCTAGAGAATTGCCGTGAGGCACCATGGGAAAGGGGTTAGTCTCGAGCCAGTAAAAGCTCTCGAGCTTTAGTATCGGCCGAGTCG
Organism: Protopterus annectens; assembly: GCF_019279795.1. NCBI lineage: Eukaryota > Metazoa > Chordata > Ceratodontiformes > Protopteridae > Protopterus > Protopterus annectens. Next base: position 703,207,726 of record NC_056727.1, on the reverse strand, counting down.
GAGCTGAGAATATACAAGGTGATAAGTGGTTTCTGCCAGAAGCTACAGCTCATTGTTAAATACACTTACCTGTAAGCAACTAAATAAAAGTTATTGTCCATCCTTGAAAACAACACTATTAGTTAGAAGTACAAATTATGACTTAGCAGGGCAGGACAGCCAACAGTTATACAAGCCAGCATATACTCTGGCAACAACAAAAAGAGTCTTCCACGACAGACCCAATGGCAAGGAACACATTAACAGACAAACAACATCAGGCCAGCAAACTATCACATGTGAGATAAGTACTAAAGAAACACCTTACAAATTAATGCAACTGCAACTCTTTTAGGGATGCGGGATAATTCTTGCACAGTTACAAACAGTCGACACTCATTATACAACCAGTTCTTGCAGCAATGTGCAACCAATAATGCATAATAACATTCATCTAATGCATGTAAATTTATCTGTGTAAATATTCTATTTTCTGCTGTACTGGGAACAATATGCAAATAAATGTGAATGTGTGCTAATTTTTGTAACTCTTTTAGGATGCTGTAATACTGGCTATTAAATGTAGACTAATAATTTGTCATTGGAAATATATTATAACCGAATGTTGATGTGAAATGAAGTTTACATCTGTACTGCATCTGAATGCAGCTGCTACTTCTGCTGCCACCTGGCTTGGGTCATGGCTGAAAATGGCCTTCTGACCATTTAAATAATCTACATAAATAAATACAAAATAAACAAAAAAAAATCCAGTTTGTGGTGCATCAAAAGTCCACCTGCACTTTCCTGTTCTGCAGCCAGGTGGAGGAATAGACAAGACTGACCACTATAATCCATAATTCCATCTGAACCTGCATGGTTACACTGGCATACTCCTTAACCATGCCTCAGTTATTCCTGCCAGTTTTAACATCTCACAGTCAGTTTACTTAAAAGCACAACTTGCAGTGTGCTCATATAAGTGCCAGTGACGTAGCAAAATTAAATTAGATTTACAAGCTATAAAGACATAACTGCTAATACTAATATAATATAGCTGCAATAAAATTCTGCATCACACACAGCTTTTTTTTTTTTTTTTTTTTACTTAACTTCTTACCACAAAGTGCTCCAGCACGACCTTCCAAAGTAACCTGCCAAGTGAATGAATCCCCTCGAGCCTTTTCTGCTTCCAGTTCCTTGAGGGAACGAGGAAAGACATTTCGCCACAGCAGCAACATTTTAGGCAGGTGGTAACGAACTACTGATGGGCCTAGTAAGAGAAAGACCTAATCAACACAGAACTACAACAGCAAACGTAGGAAAGATTGTTATTCCTAATGTGAGAACATCAGCAACCAGAACTAGTACAGTGGTTCAAAGAACTAAAAAAAGATGCTTTTATTCTGGCTTTAGTTTGTTTATTTAGTTACAGTTACTAATTTAAAACTGCAGCTTTCTCAGACATACATGATAAAAACATTTTACATTAGTACTTCAGTATGCACTTTGATAATCTCAATATAATCATCAAAAGAATTAGAACGGCATCAAAAAACAATATCTCATGGTAAAGTCAATATTATAAAACCAAAAAATTATTAAAAACATTTATAGACAACCTACAAATGGTCCATTCTGATATAGCAATTAAATGTTTCTGCATTTCGCAGCAGTCAGCCCTACTCAAGACATGATAAGCCAACAAAGTCAGAAAATGGGCCATAACTTACGAGTCTATATTACATGTTCGAAGTCTGAAAACTTTGAATCTCATATGATCGACTCCATATGAGCGAAGTTTTCAAACATCAAACATAAAATATAAACATACTAAAAGTAAAAAACCTACCTAAACGCTCAATGCAGGGGGGCAAGCCCCCCTGCACCCCCCCACCCCCCGCTACTTAAATATACCAACTCCGAGATCGTACTACACTGCAGTGAAGGGAAATATTCCCAACGGCAAGCTCCGTTGTAACATTTGATGTTTGAAAACTTCGCTAAAATGATGTCGATCATATAAGATTCGAAGTTTTCAAACTTCAAACTTACAATCTTCTTCTTCTCTTTCAGCTGTTCCCATTAGGGGTCACCACAGCGGATCATCTGTTCCCATTAGGGGTCACCACAGCGGATCATCTGTTTCCATTTCTTCCTGTCCTCTGCATATTGCTCTGTCACACCAGCCACCTGCATGTCCTCTCTCACCACGTCCATAAACCTTATCTTAGGCCTTCCTCTTTTCCTCTTACCTGGCAGCTCCATCCTTAGCATCCTTTTCCCAATATACCCATCATCCCTCCTCAGCACATCCAAAGCAATGCAATCTCGCCTCTCTGACTTTGTCTCCAAAGCGTCCAACCTGAGCTGACCCTCTAATATACTGATCCCTAATCCTGTCCATCCTTGTCACACCCAGTGCAAATCTTAACATCTTTAACTCTGCCACATTCAGCTCTGACTCCTGCCTTTTTGTCAATGCCACTGTCTCCAACCCATACAACATAACTGGTCTCACTACCCTTTTGTAGACCTTCCCTTTCACTCTTACTGGTACCCGTCTGTCACAAATCACTCCTGACACTCTTCTCCACCCATTCTACCCTGCCTGTACTCTCTTCTTCACCTCTCTTCCACACTCACCATTACTCCGTACTGTTGATCCCAAGTACTTAAACTCATCCACCTTCGCCAACTCTACTCCCTGCATCCTCACCATTCCTCTATCCTCCCTCTCATTCACACACACATATTCTGTCTTAGTCCTGCTGACTTTCATTCCTCTCCTCTTTAGAGCATATCTCCACCTCTCCAGGGTCTCCTCAACCAGGTCCCTACTCTCACTAGAGATGACAATGTCAACTGCAAACATCAATGTCCACGGGGCCTCCTGTCTGATCTCGTCTGTCAACTTGTCCATCACCATTGAAAATAAGAAAGGGCTCAGAGCTGATCCTTGATGTAATCCCACCTCCACCTTAAATGGATCTGTCACTCCCACTGCAGACTTCACCACTGTCATACTACCCTCGTACATATCCTGTACCACTCATATACTTCTCTGCCACTCCTGACTTCCTCATACAATACCACAACTCCTCTCTAGGCACCCTATCATATGCTTTCTCCAAGTCCACAATGCAACTCCTTCTGAACTTCTCTAATTTTTCCATCAACACTCTCAGAGCAAACATTGCATCTGTAGTGCTCTTTCCCGGCATGAAACCATACTGCTGATCGCTAATCATCACCTCCCTTCTTAACCTAGCTTCCACTACACTTTCTCATAACTTCAAGCTGTGACTGATCAGTTTTATCCCTCTGTAGTTACTACAACTCTGCACATCACACTTATTCTTAAAAATAGGTACCAAAACACTTTTTCTCCACTCCTCAGGCATCCTCAGACTTTCCAAGATTTCATTAGTCAATCTGGTTAAAACCTCCACTGCCATTTCTCCTAAGCACCTCCATGCTTCCACTGGTATGTCATCTGGGCCAACAGCCTTTCCATTCTTCATCCTCTTCATAGCTGTCCGTACTTCCTCCTTGCTAATCTGTTTCACTTCCTGATTCACTATCCCCACATCATCCAACCTTCTCTCTCTCTCTCATTCTCTTCATTCATCAGCCCCTCAAAGTACTCTTTCCATCTGCTCAACACACTCTCCTCGCTTGCGAGTACTTTTCCCTCACTATCCTTTATCACCCTTACCTGCTGCACATCTATCCCAGCTCGGTTCCTCTGTCTAGCCAATCGGAACAGGTCCTTTTCTCCCTCTTTAGTGTCCAACCTTTCATACAACTATATGCCTTATCCTTAGTCTTCGCCACCTCTCTCTTTGTCTTTTTTTGTTTCTTTGAACTTACAATATAGACCCTAATTTACAAGTGGTTTATTTATTTATTTTCATCTGAAATTTGGTAACCAGCAAAGTCTGACTAGGTAGTGTCACCCATTATAAATAAACGTCTGGGGAGAAAAGCTCCACAAAAACACAATAATAGAACAAATTCATGCAACACGAATGCCACATAAATACAGTAGTAGTACAATATCATACATTAGTAGGATACAAATACCATAGAAGTATAAATATTAAAATTTTACCATTTTACAATTGGACAGTCCAGTTTCGCAAGCAAAGAGCTTATTAGTTTTCCTAAGTTCATTTCCCAAACCTGTCAAATGTGCAGTGTGTTTTACTTGGTGTTAACTTACCTGGATGCTGTAGATGTCTAGTTTTGTGCAGAGTAGTGGAAATTATAACAATCTCTCTGGGTGATTTCTGCAGTACATCCTGAAACTCTAAATCAGCTTTGTAAAGGTAGTATACATTTTTCAAGATAGAACCACTGCATGGATGTAAGCATGGAAAACAGTTTATTTTAATGTACGTTCTCACGTGGGGTGGCCTATGCCTTCACATTAACTTGCAAATTTCACTACTGATGAACGAGGTCAAGATGGTGAAGATATACTGTCTTACAGTTAAAAAAAGCATCTCAGAATCTACGATCCTTTAATGAGGCATGATTGTAAGATCACAATTCCTTAATCTCCTCAATTTTTTCCATGAATGAGGAAGAAAACAGAAGGGGAAAAACTCTTACCTGCTATGTAAATCAACCCCCCCCCCACATTCATCTCAAAAGGAAATTACAGCCACTGACTAACACCACAAATGTGATGCAAATGCATGTGCCAATGGGGATGATATGGAAAATGCTGCACCAACAAAGCAATCACTGGTAAGGCAACCAACACACCCAATATTTGGAATGCCTACTCTGAAAACTTCAATTGTGGTCCACATGCCAAAAATACATTTTCCAATCTGAATGCAGGAGTTACAGAGAGACTGGATAATACTAGGTCACTTGTTATGGGGGCTTCTTAGTAAAGCAGCATGCAACAAAGTAAAGACATGCTGATACAATTTAAATATAAAAAGTAATCTGAACAAATCAAGCTCTAGTTATAAACCTGTAAGTTTTACTTATAAATATACCTTAACCCTCAGCTTACAGCCTTATAGGACTGTACAAAGCTTTATGTAAAGGTGCTACTATGAAACAGTGAATGAAATACTCTTGAATCATAACAGACTGATTACAGACACACAATTTATAAAACCAAAACTTAATAAGGTAAACATATCACCCTACTCTTAGTCAAGTATTATGTGGATGAGGTATTCACTTACAGAGTTCCATTCCCAAACAGTAATTTTCTGATCACTATTCCTCTAAGGGAGTTACCACCAGTGTGTGTCTGATATGTAAAATGGCAGTGAATCAGCTCCTATGGAATCTCCTCCTTTGTCTGTAGTTATGCGCATCCTACCATGAAAATAAACAAGAAAAACAAAGTCTAACCTACCCAATCTGAAACCATACCTCAATAAAAAACATGTTTTTGCAGCGAGGCAAGTCTTCTTCCAATTCTTACTCCACCTTACATGCACCTTTACTTGCTTGTTCTCATTCTAAGGTCATGTCATAAAAAAAAAAAAAGAAGTTATGTACTCACCATAACGTTCCATGTGAGTTGTTCATCTCCCTTTCATTCTTACAGATGGGTTCGGAGCCAATCCTCACCTCCAAGTCGGCCTCCTACAAAGCTCGAGGTCTTCAGACAGCTTGAGGCCAAGTCCATATCCCATGATGCACCTTGAGTAACCTCAGATCTTGTTTGCTGCCTCTAATAATACCATGCACCATTCTACCACATTTTTAGGGAAAAACCATAGAAAGACTGAGGAACCATGATAAAACTAGTATCTTGGTCCTCGAAAAATCCTGGAGGGGGTGGGAAGTAAGAATGAAGGTGAGATGAACAACTCGCATGGAAAGTTATGCTGAGTACATAACTTCATTATGTGAAGTTGTCATATATCGCCATTCATTCTTACAGATGGGTAGCATCCCAAGCAACAACTTTCTCGGGTGGCTCACGGGAATATATTTTTCAGGACAGTAGAACCAAAGAAGGCCCTGTCACTGGAGGCCCTATCAACTTTGTAATGAGTGCTAAAGGTATGAGGCCTTGACCAAGTGGCTGCTGCACAAATAATGTCTATAGAAAGCTTAGCAGAAAAAGCAGAGGATGTGGACACTGCTCTGGTAGAATGAGCCTTCATTTTGTATTGTAAAGATAAACTGGCAGCTGAGTAAGTGAAAGTGATGGAGTCAGATAACCATTTAGATAGTTTTGTTTTTGCCACTGGCATACCTTTCCTAGAAACTGAAAAGAAAACAAAAAGTTGTTCTGATCTTCTGAAGTCTTTGGTTCTATCCAGGTAAAATCTGAGCTGTCTATGAACATCAAGCTTGTGCAGCATATACTCTAAGTTGTTGGTGTGTTTGGGGAAAAAACACTGGTAAATCTATGACTTGGTTAATGTTGGCTTCAGTACAAACTTTAGGTATGAAAGAAGGATTTATTTGTAGTGACATTTTGTCAGTATGAAAAACCAAATACGGAGGGTTTTATGGACACGGCCTGTAGTTCTGATACTCTACGGACAGACGTGATGTCTACTAAAAAGGTAGTCTTCCAAGACAAAAATTTCAAATCACATGAGGAAGCTGGCTCAAAAGGTGGGAGAATAATGAGTGCAAACATACAATTTAGGTTCCATGGGGTATAAAGGGATTTCATTGGTGGTCTGAGGTGGAAGGTCCCTTTGAGAAAGGCTTTGGATAGCTTGTGTGACATTATGTTCAATCCTTCAAAGCCAAGATGAAAATTAGAGATGGTGGCAAGCTGTACCATAACTGTAGCTGCCGCCGCTCCTTTGTTGAAAAGCATAGTCAAAAATTCTAATATAGAGGAAATGGGGACTTGGTATGGATCAATGTTATTCTGAGAAGCCCATATATAGAAAATCTCCTCCATTTGCTAAGGTACAACTTCCTAATAGAGGATTTATGAGAAGATATTAAAATATGCTGCATTTTGTTTGAGAGGTTATGGAACCTGGCTATGTTGTGAACTGGAGCAGCCAAGCTGTCAATTTTAGGGACTGAAGGGAGGGATGAAGAGCCCCCGACGAATGTGTCAGAAGATCTGTAACTGGGTCCAGAATCCAAGGCTTTTCCAACAGATAAAGTCGAAGGAAGGGGAACCAAATCTGACAAGGCCAATGAGGGGCTATTAGAATGATGGTTCTTTCCAGGGCTTTTGCTTTCTGAAGTACCTTGGGTATCAGGGGAACTGGTGGGAATGCATGGAGGGGACCAGGAGGCCAATCGTGGATGAGTGCATCCCTTGGGGAATCGCCCAGAGGGGGAATCAGGGCAAAGTAGCTTCTGCATTTTGTGTTCATGTGGGAAGCAAAAAGATTGCAGCAAGGTTGGCCCCATCCTCTCCGCTATCTCTATTTTGAGGGACCATTCATGAGGGAACAAAATCGCCCTGCTGAGTTTGTCTGCAATCACGTTGGATTTCACCGGGATGTGCGTTGCTGTCAGAAAGCGCTGGATAGATGTAGCCCATTGCCATACTCTTAGGGCCTCTCGACAAAGGGGCAGGACCTGGTTCCTCTCTGTTTGTTCAAGTACCAGACCACTGACAGGTTTTCCATCTGAATCGGAAGTGCCCCCAGAGGGAGAAAGTCCTGAAAGTACTGCAATGCCAAGAGTACCGCTCTCATCAACAGGACATTGATATGCAAATGTGTCTCTTGTTTGGACCATGTGCCTTGGGCTGTTCTTCCCTGAAAATGCCCCCCCCCCTCACCCTATCAGGGAAGCGTCCGTGGTCACTGTGGCCGATGGTGAAGGTAGGATAAAAGGACGACCTATCATTATTTGGAGAGGTCAACCACCACTGAAGATCCTTTTTGCATGTGTTTGTTACAACAATGAGATGAGACATTAGGAGCTCTTAATAAGACCACTGAGTGAACAGCAGCCATTGTACAATCCGCATGTGCATGCGACCCAACGGTGTTGCTATTTTTGAAGCTGCCATCATCCCTACCAACTTTAGCACTTCTGATGCTGGAGCCTTGTCTCTGGATATGATCTTCTGGATTTGTTGACAAAGTAGTAATATCCTTTCTGCTGGAAGTTTTAAAGTGGTGGTGGTGGTGTCCAATTCTGGTCCAATAAAAACAATATGTTGTGATGGCGACAAGGCAGATTTTTCTGAATTTATGGTAATGCCCAGTTGACTGCAAAGAGTAAGAGTGGTGTCCCTGGCTTGTATTAGTTGATGCTTGGTGGTGGCAGTGAGGAGCCAATTGTCTAAGTAAGGAAACACCTGGAATCCTAAACGCCTCAGGTGAGCCATGACCACTGCCATACATTTGGTGAACACCCTGGAGGCTGTAGTAAGACCAAAGGGCAGGGCTCGAAAATGGTAATGCTTGGCTCCCAGCCAGAAGCGTAGATGATCCCTGGATGGTCTGGCCATTTGTATATGGTAGTACGCATCCTGAAGATCTATCGAGCACATCCAATTGTCTTTCCCTAAGAAGTGAAGTATCGATTTAAGTGTGACCATCAAGAACTTCTCTTTCTTGACAGATTTGTTTAGTCTGCTGAGGTCTGAAATAGGTCTCCAGTCCCCTGTCTTGTTTGGAACTAAAAATAATCTTGAGTAAGTTCCAGATCTAGTCTGATCTGCTGGGACTGACTGGATGACTATTTTTCTTAGCAACATTTGGACCTCTACTGTTGCTTGTTCCCTGTAACTAGGTGGAATGTCCGGGATTTTTGTTGTCAATGGAGGGGGGATGGCAAAGGGAATAATACATCCTCTGGAAACTATATTTTGTACCCAGTTGTCATTTGTTATTTTGAGCCCGGCGTCTGGCTAAAAAGGTAAGCGACCCCCGACTGTCTCCAGAGTAGGACAGTCGGACCTCCTTTCAAGAGCTCTGGTAGGGTTTCCCAAAGAACTGGTCTCTTTCATGGTTTTGCTGACCGTCTCTGCCGTGATGGCGGCGTCTTCCATTATTGCCCCCTCCTCTGTCCCTGGAGGGGGGGTTCACCACGTGTGTCCAAAAAGGCTCCTTGGGCTTTTCAGAACCACATCTTTACTCCCTTTTGACCCTTTGGGTAGGGTCTAGTAGGGATGGAAAAATGGACTCTGATGGCAGACAGAGTCTTTCCTTCCTGCTTACACCTGGTCAAAGTTTCCTTAACTTTGGGCGCGAAAAGGGACACGCTATCAAAAGGGGTGTTGACAACGGATGACTCCGCAAAGAAACATAAGTGCATTCAGGAGTGTCTCCTGAGAGCAATTCCTGTACCTGCTGCCCTACTCGTTCCATCAGCTGCATATGAGATGAGACACATGGACGAGTTCACCATGGAATTAAGGGTAGCAAGTTAGGAGGCAACTTTGTCTGAAGCTCCTTCAGCTACCGTTCCCTGAAGAGTATCTCCAAGCTCTTTTAGGAGGTCTCTTTGCAGTCTTGTGAAATGTGTAAGATAGTTCAGTGAATGCATGGCAAAAGCCGCTGAACTACACATACGCTTCCCATATCTATCCATGATCCTAGAGTCTCTGTTAGGAGGATGGATAGAGGAAGACATTTCTGGCATTTACTTTTTGGTGGCTGCCGCCACCACCATGGCATCAACAGGCACTCCCTTAGTGAGAAAGGACTTATCTTGGGGGGCAGAAATAAAATTTATTGGGCCTCCTAGGGACAGGCTCCATGGTGTCCGGAGACTCCCATGCCCTTTGTGAGACCAGCTCCATGAGCTCATCGAAGGGCGGTGACATCCAAGAGGTGGAGGGTTGAGACTCAAAAGCCTTCAGGAGAACCGACTCATCTTCAGTAGGGTTGGTGGGCTTCCAGCCACTCCTCTGCTTAAGGATTTCTAATATATCTGCAAATGAGATATCTTCAGAGGGGGACCATGGGGACCCTTCTGATTAATCTAAGTCAGTGTCAGACGTGAGAGGCTCCTGCGGGGAGTCTAGGTGCTTCCTCTTGCAAATTCTCTTCCTGGGAACCTCATCAGTGGGGCTTACTGAGGCTCAGGGTCTCTACACTTCAAAAGGGATCTGTGAGGCAGAAGTGGACACAGGCGCTTTTGGGGAGGAGGTAGTTGGTCCTTAAGTTGTGGATGTCCTGGGGGACATTACTCTCCTCAAGGCTTCAAAGGCACCTCTGCTCCGATGAGAAGGAACCGCTGGATCCGAAGAAACAACCGATCCACTCGGCACTGGAACAGTGGGCTTTGAACCAGAGGTAGGAGCCCAACTCATCTGAGCCGAGGCCCCAAGAAGCAAAGGTGGAACCGAAAGGTCAGTCTGACTATCTTCCCTGGACCCGACAGGAAATTGTCGGCTCCTAGACTCCTCGATGGGAGCCGAGGAAATCTGAGTAAACGGAACCGATGGCACTAGAGCAGGCGTCGGCTCCGTAGGCTCCACAATCATGAGGTCCAACTCCTCTGGCTCTGATGGACCATTATGGCTCGTAGGAGGAAAAGAAGTCAATGGAATAACATTCTTTGGATTCGAAACCACTTGGGTCAGAGCCAATAAAAATTTAGCAAACGCCAGTGCCTGTAGCAGCTTCTGCACCGCACAATCTACATCCAAATCGGACAGGCTAATCGAGGACCGAGATGAAGGTATGGAGGGTGACACAAACTGGAGAATAGGAGACTTCAGTACTTCGGAGACCGGTTCCAGGACTGGGGACCAGCTCCGAAAAGACAGGACGCTCGGCTCTGGGAGGTGTGGAGCCAATGTTGACGGTTTCTTGGATTTTGACAAATCAGATAAAGAAGCCTTAGAAGACTTGGGAGACTGGCTAGATTTATCCTGATCACTCAAAGCTTCCTGAAAAGAAGATTTCAGAAGTCCTCTATCAATGAGTTTACGTTTCATTTCATGTAATACTCTGTAGAAAAAGAACGGCAAATGGAGCAGCTCTCTTACAAGTGCAAGGCTCTGAGACAATAAACACAATTTACGTGACTGTCACTGACATCTTTTGTCCACACTTTGGACATTTTTTATAGCCAGACTTAAAATGTTTGTCTTTCTCCTGGTCAGCCACATTGAAACCCACAGTACCAAAAATATCTAACTGTACAATAACAGACTGTAGTATCAAAGAAAAATGCGCACACACACACACACACACACACACACACACACACACACTTTAGCAAACTTAACTACAGTAATTAGCCCTTAACAACAAATGGGCTGTATATGAATAAATGTAATCTATAACTATCTAAATACACTCACACACAATGTCTAACATTTAAATAAGCTTATTCAACACTACAAGCTATATAAAACTATGCTAATATTTTTATAAAGGCACACCAAAGAAAGGAAAGGGAATAGTAAAGGCCTATAAAAAAACAAAGGCCAAAGGGAGAAGAGAACTATCTAAAATTAAACTATTAAAGTTATCTTCTTCTTCTTCAATAACTAACACCAAGTATTACGTGTAAGACAAATTTTTAGAAAATTTTTAGAAAAAAGCTAAACTGGCCCGAGCTGTGCTAGGAAACCTCCGATCTATTGCAGCGGCAAACTAGATCTGGGGTAACTCATGGTGCATCATGGGATAGGGACTTGGCCTCGAGCTGTCTGAAGACCTCGAGCTTTTTAGTAGGCCGACTTGGAGCCGAGGATCGGCTCCGAACCCATCTGTAAGAATGAACGGCGAGATAGAACAACTTCACGTTACATTTTTTGCTCTTTATCTCACTTTCAAAATCTTGGCCTGAACCCAGTATCACAAAGTAGCCTAGTGTGAAAACAGGTACATGAAAATCATTGCATTTACACTCAAAACACAAGTTTGACAGAAGAGTTCGGTGAATAAAAAGGAAAAATCAAATTTACTCAATACATCTATGAACAAACCAGAAACTAACAGCTGCATAAAAGAAAATAAATCTGAAAAAAATATATAACAGAAAATGTAATATTAGCAGATGAGACTGAGGAATAAGTCATCGTCTTCTTTCGGCTGTTCCCCTTAGGGGTCACCACAGCAGATCATCTGTTTCGATTTCTTCCTGTCCTCTGCATCTTGGTCTGTCACACCAACCACCTGCATGTCCTCTCTCACCACATCCATAAACCTTATCTTAGGCCTTCCTCTTTTCCTGTTACCTGGTAGCTTCATCCTTCGCATCTTTTTCCCAATATACTCAGCATCCCTCCTCAGCACATGTCCAAACCATCATAACCTTGCCTCTCTGGCTTTGTCTCCAAACCTTCCAACCTGGGCTGACCCTCTAATATTCTTATTCGTAATCCTGTCCACCTTCGTCACACCCAGTGCAAATCTTAACATCTTTAACTCTGCCACATCCATCTCTAACTCCTGCGTTTTTGTCAATGCCACAGTCCCCAACCCATATAACATAGCTGGTCTCATTACCCTCTTGAAGACCTTCCCTTTCACTCTTACTGGTACTCGTCTGTTACAAATCACTCCTGACACTCTTCCCCACCCACTCCATCCTGCCTCTAGCCTCTGCTTCACCACTCTTCCACACTCACCATTACTCTGAACTACTGATCCCAAGTATTTAAACTCATCCACCTTCGTCACCTCTACTCCTTGCATCCTCACCATTCCTCTATCCTCCCTCTCATTCATACACATATATTCTGTCTTAGTCCTGCTGACCTTCATTCCTCTTCTCTCTAGAGCACATCTCCATCTCTCCAGGGTCTCCTCAACCTGTTCCCTACTCTCACTACAGATCACAATGTCATCTGCAAACATCATAGTCCACGGGGCCTCCTGTCTAATCTCATCTGTCAACCTGTCCATCACCACTGCAAATAAGAAAGGGCTCAGAGCTGATCCTTGATGTAATCCCACCTCCACCTTAAACGCATCCGTCACCCCCACTGCAGACCTCACCACTGTTACCCTACCTTCATACATATCCTGTACCACTCTTACATACTTCTCTGACACTCCAGACTTCCTCATACAATACCACAACTCCTCTCTAGGCACCCTGTCATATGCTTTCTCTAAGTCTACAAAAACACAATGCAACTCCTTCTGACCTTCTCTGTACTTCTCCATCAACACTCTCAGAGCAAACATTGCATCTGTACTACTCTTTCCCGGCATGAAACCATACAGCTGATCACTAATCATCACATCCCTTCTTAACCTAGCTTCCACTACTCTTTCCCATAACTTCATGCTGTGACTGGTCAATGTAATCCCTCTGTAGTTATTGCAGCTCTGCACATCACCCTTATTCTTAAAAATCGGTACCAACACACTTTTTCTCTATTCCTCAGGCATCCTCTCACTTTCCAAGATTTCATTAAACAATCTTGTTAGAAATTTCACTGCCATTTCACCTAAACACCTCCATGCTTCCACAGGGATGTCATCTGGACCAACAGCTTTTCCATTCTTCATCCTCTTCATAGCTATCCTTATTTCCTCCTTGCTAATCCATTGCACTTCATGATTCACTATCCCCACATCATCCAAACTTCTCTCCCTCTCATTCTCTTCATTCATCAACCCCTCATAGTACTCTTTCCATCTGCTCAACACACTCTCCTCACTAGTGAGTATGTTTCCCTCATTATCCTTTATCACCTTTACCTGCTGCACATCTTTCATAGCTCGGGCCATCTGTCTAGCCAATTGGTACAGGTCCTTTTCTCCCTCCTTAGTGCCCAACCTTTCATACAACACTTCATATGCCTTATCCTTAGCCTTCGCCACCTCTGTCTTTGCCATGCACCTCATCTCCTTATATTCCTGTCTACTTTCTTCATCTCTCTGGCAATCCCACTTCTTCTTTGCCAACCTCTTTCACTGTATACTCTCCTGTACTTCCTCATGCCAGCACCATGTCTCCTTGTCATCCTTCCTCTGTCCAGATGTCATACCAAGCACCTTTCTAGCCGTCACCCTTACTAGCTCTGCTGTAGTTACCCGGCTATTTGTTAACTCTTCACTGCCACCCAGTGCCTGTCTTACTCTTCCTTGAACTCCACCTCACAATTACCCTTTTTCAGTTTCCACCATTTGATCTTTGGTGCTGCCCTTACATTCCTCCTCCTCTTCTTGATCACCAACATCATCCTACAAACCATCATCCTATGCTGCCTAACTACACTTTCCCTGGTCACCACTTTACAGTCTCCAATCTCCTTCAAACTGGCCCTCCTACATAAGATATAATCCACCTGTGTGCATCTTCCTCCACTCTTGTATGTCACCCTATGCTCCTCCATCTTGTTAAAATATGTATTCACCACAGCCATGTCCATCTTTTCGCAAAATCCACTACCCTCTGACCTTCTGCATTCCTTTGCTTAACACCATACCTACCCATCACTTCCTCATCCCCTCTGTTCCCTTCACCAACATGCCCATTGAAATCTGCTCCAATCACCACTCTCACCCTTGGGTACAGTCATCACCACTTCATCCAACTCACTCCAAAATTTTTCTTTCTCATCCATCGCACATCCAACTTGTGGAGCATATGCACTAACAACATTCATCACTACATCATCAATTTCCAGCTTCATAAACATCACTCTAGCAGACACTCTTTTCACCTCAAAAACACTCTTAGCATACTGTATTCATCCAAATTAACTTGGATAAATAGCAGGAAACCTCAAAATGTCAAGCAGTAACAGTAGTCAATAATCCAGCTAACTAATCTGCACAGCAATCTAACACTTGCAAACTCATCTATGTACACTAAAAGTGTGATTCATGAAAATAATTTTATGAGGTGGCAGACGCTCAGTCCTACCATAAGTCAGGCAAATGATCATGGTTGGGTGCCAAAACGGACAGAAAGGACTACTGAAGTAGTAGTATGAGAAACATGTCAGCTGCAACCCTCAAAGCAGACTTGTCTTGCACCATGCCAAAGGAATGATATCACATAACTGAGACACTGAACATTTCAGTAGAATTGTGAATAGACAAACTGGGTGCTCAGCATCAAGTAGTTGTAGCAACAGCCCACAGCTACTTGCAGGTCTAGGGTAACAGAAAGGTGAAAAACAACACTTACATTCAGAAGGAGGGTGCCTGAGGGACAGAGTACACTGACCATCACAAAGTAGCTATTGGAGGATTTTGTTCATTGATTACTGACAAAGCAACAGAAAGGGCAGCTATAGGCACCACTGGGATAGCCAGCTTTGAAAACCACCTGATACTGGAGGGAAGTTAATAAGCACTGAAAGACTGGTTATGGTTGAGGGTGGCAGAGACGAAGAATGCTAGAAGAAGATAGGATCAGTGACAGCTGGGGCTTGAGGTGTGGAGTAGAACCAGTCATTGCTAGGTCACCGTAGAGGTCTGGAGATGAAAGACACTGACTTCTGGTGCAGGATTTGACCACCTCTGTGAACATGTAGTTTTGTTAAGGGGGTTACCAGTGTTGGCAGACAGCTGGCAGTTGTGTCACACTCCAAGAATTTCCTGGCATTCTCTGACAGAAGCTTTACTGACAACAGAAGTGTTCATTAATCTCATTCATACTGCCACTGTACATACATGTAGTTATTTAGCATATCCATGGTGCAACAGTGTCAGAGATAAGGTAGGAAGATTAAAAAATCATATTCATTCATGTTCAGTTTTAAGTTTATCCACAACATAATAAGACTGTTGAATAACATTCTACAACCTTACTTAAAAAAACAAATGCATTTTAAATATGAACTTAAGTAAACAAACTTCATAAATAATCACTGCAAACATTGACTTTTATTTCACAGTGGTTGTAGATTAATTCTTGTGAACCCCCTTTATACCAGAGGTCGCATATGTAAGGCTAACAACTCCTATGTTACCAGTTTCATTTTTTTAATCTGTCCTAAGCCCCCCTTTATTTGTGTGACCTACTTTGCTCTAGTCCTCCCTCTAGAGTTACCTTTGTAAAGCATTTGGTCACACCCCTCCTTCCCTCAACCAGCATTTCTCATTTTTGTCCCAAGTTTCTCCTTGAATGTAGTGCAGGAGTACTACAGTAGTTGTTCAATGTCACCTAGAGATGCTTCAGTAGTTGTTCAATACCACCCAAGGATGCTTCAATAGTTGTTCAATGTCACCCAGGGGTGCTTCAGTAGTTGTTCAATGTCACCCAGGGGTGCTTCAATAGTTGTTCAATGTCACCCAAGGATGCTTCAATAGTTGTTCAGTGTCACCCAGGATGCTTCAATAGTTGCTCAATACCACCCAAGGATGCTTCAGTAGTTATTCAATGTCACCCAGGGATGTTTCAGTAGTTATTCAATGTCACACAGAGATGCTTCAGTAGTTGTTCAATACCACCTAAGGATGCTTCAGTAGTTGTTCAATACCTCCTAGGGGTGTTTCAGTAGTTGTTCAATGTCACCTAGGGATGCTTCAATAGCTGCTCAATGCCACCTTTGCCTCACAACTCAAGTGCTAAGAAATCTGACTGACTGCCCCCCCCCCCCCCCCCAATCCTGATATGTCTAATAACAGGTTGCCAAACCAATGTAAGTGGTCTGGATTGCTAATACTGTGTGCTCAAAGGAATCAAGCTTCATGCACAGCATTAGTTGTCCAACTGTAAAGGAGGGTTATTTCTTTTTAACGGCTGCTTTCTGTCTCCTTACTTGCAGCTAAGATAACCATGCAGCAGACAAACACTACATAATAACTTTGCCAATTTAAGACATATCAATACTGTAATACTGAACAGTAACTTTCTGCCTCCACTATTCAGATACTCTTCCCTTTACAACAAATGTATTTCCATTTATTTCACAAACACACAATGCATTGTTCGGGTAACATTTCTGGGGGAGGACGACAAAAGTACAGTTGTGTACCTACCATAAATGTAGATGTTCGAGTGTATTCACTGTTGCAGTCATTACACTTGGGTTATCCTGCTGGCAGGCTACCCGCAGTCGGCCTGAATTCCAAAGTCTAGGTCCGGTGTTGGTTGCTGTCGCCTCTTCCCTGACGTCAGTGTGCCAGGGGTATAAAAGATGCAGCCGACGCCATTTTCTTCAGTTTTTCTTGCTCCAGATGTCAGTTGCCCCCTAATTGGTAGACTGAAAATTATGCCAATAAGTATGCATGCACAAAAATAAACATTTCCTTCATCTACAAGCAAATACACCACATAGGTTGTATAGGACAGAGAAGTACAGATAAGTCCCAGCAAAGAAAAGGTGGATGGTGGGTGGGTAACCTGGACTGCAACAGTGAATACACTCGAACATCTACATTTATGGTAGGTACACAACTGTACTATGTTCATTGTGTTTCACTGTTGCAGTCATTACACTTGGGTTGAATCCCAAAGCTGAGGTTGGGTGGCTGGGTCTAAATAGGATTTGGAGAGGCTATAAGGCCCTGCAGAACTGCAGTGGCAAAGCCTGCTCTGGATTTAGACTAGAGAAGTAAGTGGTAGTGCTTGGTAAAAGTGTGCACTGAAGTCCAAGTTGCAGCCTCTAAAATGTCTTTGGTTGGTACTCCTCTGCGGAAGGCTGCTGAAGTGGCTGCTGCTCTGGTTGAGTCAGGCCTAATGCCCTTGGGCACTGATTTGTCATGTTGTGAATAGCAGAAATGAATGCAGTGGCCTATCCATTTTGAAATAGTCTGCTTTGAGATAGCCTTTCCTTGTGATCTTGCAGCATATGCCACTAAAAGTTGCTCAGTCTTTCTGAAGGCTTTAGTTTTGTCCAAGTAGAAGCGTAGCTGTCTGTGTATGTCCAAAGAATGCAGGAGTCTCTCACCCTTATTCCGTGGGTTTGGATAAAAGGTAGGCAAATGAATGGTTTGGTTAAGGGCCACACTGGACATTACTTTAGGCATAAATGTTGGGTTAGTTCTCAGAGAAACCCTGTCTGGATGGAATATGATAAAAGGTTCCAAAGCCACGAGTGCCTATAACTCTGAGACTCGTCTTGCGGAGGTAATTGCTAGGAGCAGAGCTGTTTTCCAAGATAAGAACTTTATTTCAGCTGTATTGGCTGGCTCAAAAGGCGGCAGTGTGAGTTTTTCCAAGACATAATTGAGGTCCCATGCAGGTATTGGTGCTCTCCTTGGGGGTCTTATGTGTTTGGCCCCTCTGAGGTACTGCCTTAGCAAAGGATGTGAAGAAATTGGTGGTTCCATATTATAATGAGCTGAAATGGCAGAAGCAGCATGGATTTTAATTGATGAAAAGGATAGGCCTTTGTCCAGCATCTCAGTTAGGTATTGTAAACTCTGAGGAATATTTGGTATAAGCGTGTCAATTCCTTGTGCCTGGTTCCAAGCACAGAATCTTTTCCATTTTTCTGCATAAGATTTTCTGGTAATGGGCCTCCTGGCCTCCAAAATAACATCCATCACTGCTTTAAAGAGAGGGGTGTTCTGCTATATTATCCGCCATGCTGCCAGATTTAGGGTTCTGAGTTGGCTGTGCAGGATCTGATTGTTTCGTTGGGTCAGTAAATGAGGAATTAGAGGCAATGTCCAGGCTGGGCCTTGAGACAAGCTCTTTAGGATTGGGTACCAGTGGGGCCAGTCTGGAGCAATCAGAATAATTTTTGGCTTCTCTTGTCTGACCTTTAAGAGTACCTTGGGGAGGAGAGGCAGAGGAGGAAAGGCATATACTTTTAGGGTTTTCCAGCTGAATGACAGAGCATCCACTTTCCATGCTTGCTTGTGATAAGTCCTCGTGCAGAATCTCTGTAGTTGGCAGTTGTGAGGGGAGGCACATAGATCCATGTCTGGGCATCCCCATTTCTTTATTATCATGCTGAAGACTTGTGGATCCAGTTTCCATAGGTTCATAGGTTCATACTAGGCTATCTGCCCGAGGGCATTTACAAGCCTAGCCCATAGTTTTGTAGCTTACGCCACCCCTTTAGTATGGGGAACTATACCCATTATTTTGCTGTGCCTCTGTCGAGCAGTGACACTGAGGTAATCCCTGGGGTATATCTGCGATCTCCCATCCATTGGTCAAGATTTCTCTTGAACAAGGCCAGCGAGGTGCTCTGCCTCACATATACCGGGATTTTATTCCACAGCATAGGGAGTCTTTGGGTGATGAATCTATCCCTCCAGCACGTCCTATTAATAGCCGTGTCGAGGTTTAAGTCTCCGCCTTGTGGCTCTGACGGATCTAGATTTTTGAGGTGAAGCATATTCATCAAATCTGGGTTTGACATGGCCTTGTATGTTAGGCAAAGGTCACCTCTGAGCAAGCGGTGGCGACTGAATAGAGCTGGAGTTCTTTCAGTCGGGCAGCATAGGACAGATGTTTGAGACCCTTTATCCTTTTGGTGAGGAACTTTTGTGGCCTCTCCAGCTGCTGCAAGTGTCGGGTCAGATACATTCCGAATGGGGCATTGTACTCAATCATTGGTCTGATGAGTGATGAGTATAGGGAGACTATGACCTCCCTTGATCTAGATGAGAATCCCTTCATGATAAGGTGGGCAATGTAGAAGGTCTTCCTAACTACTTTAGCTACATGGGTGTCGAATGACAGACTACTATCAACCTGGGTCCCCAGGTCCCTGATAACTTCTTCTGTGCTCAGTGGATTGCCACCAGCATCTCAGTTAGGTATTGTAAACTCTGAGGAATATTTGGTATAAGCGTGTCAATTCCTTGTGCCTGGTTCCAAGCACAGAATCTTTTCCATTTTTCTGCATAAGATTTTCTGGTAATGGGCCTCCTGGCCTCCAAAATAACATCCATCACTGCTTTAAAGAGAGGGGTGTTCTGCTATATTATCCGCCATGCTGCCAGATTTAGGGTTCTGTGGGGGATCCATGAGGTTTCTGCTTAGTTCATCTGCCAGAGTATTTTTCTTTCCAAGCAGGAATTGTGCTTGTAGGTGCACTTGATAAGTCAATGCTGTGTCCCACAAAGTCATGGCTTGTCTGCAGAGGGGGTATGAATGAGTGCCTCCCTGTTTGTTTATGTACCACATGACTGTAGTGTTGTCCGTCCTTATCAGTAGTTGTCCTGGATGGAGTAGGTCCTTGAAAGCTGTCAGGGCATTCTGAACAGCATCTCTTTTTGATTGATATGAAGATGCCTTTGGCTTGTGGACCATGTGCCCTGAATACATTTTCCTGCCATGTGGGCCCCCCAGGCAAAATCTGAAGCATCTGTTGTTATTGACTGCCTGGTTGTGGGTAGGGTGAATGGCTGTCCCTTGCTGTGGTGACAGGCCTGTGCCCACCATCGAAACTCCTGTTGCAAGCAAAGAATGAGGGTAATTAATGTTTCCAGGCTGTGACAATGTTGAGTCTGAACACTTTTTAGATACCATTGTAGTTTCCTCATATGCAGTCTGGCATATGGAATTAGCAGAATGCAGGATGCCATGAAGCCCAAAGCCTGCAGAATTTTTCTTGCAGATAACTGGGTTTTTGTTGCCAACATTTTGAAGTAAGAAGTCAGTTGCCTTTGTTTGTCTGGCGTGAGATAAGCCATCTGGGCAGTTGTATTTAAGCTTGCACCCAGGAATATTATCTATTGAGAGTGTACTAGATTTGATTTCTTTTCGTTTACTGTGTACCCTAGGCAAATTAGTAATCTTTTTACAAACGCCAGATGCTTTAACAGAGTGTCCTTGTTCTCTGCTTGAATAAGGCAATCGTCCAAGTAAGGATATATTTGAATTCCTCTTTGTCTTCAAAAAGCAATTACTGGTGCCAGGCATTTTGTGAAGACCCTGGGCGCAATAGATAAGCCAAAGGGCAGTGCAGAGAATTGGTAGTGCACTGAGCCAGCTACGAATCTGAGGTATCTTCTGCAAGATTGTCTGATTGGAATATGCAGATATGCCTCTTCTAGGTCCAAAGTTACAAGCCAAGCCTTCTTGCCCAGCATGGGCAGAAGCTGTTGCAGAGTCAACATTTTGAATTTTGGAACGTCCAGAAATGTGTTTAGAATAGACAGGTCCAGTATTGGTCTCCAGGCTTTGTCTTTTCTGGGTACCAAGAAAAGTCTTGAGTAAAATCCTTGTCCCTGCTCTTGCTGTGGTACTTGCTGAATGGCCCTCATGTCCATGAGGGATGAAACTTGTTTTTGTGTCTCTGCCCATTGATTGTGTGGCAGGTCTGGCATACCTTTTGCCCTTGGCAGGGTGAGAAAGTGAAACCTGTAGCCCTGAGACACAATATTCAAGACCCATTTGTCCTGGGTGATCATGTGCCAATTTTGAGAAAAAAGTGCAAGTTTTCCCCCTAAGGGGGCTGTCAAAAGATAAGTGTTTGGACTCTGCTGGCAAAGGAAAGTCATTGGGACTGTTTCCTATATGGCTGTGATTTGTCTTCTCCATCTTTGGAGGTAGAAGCACCCCACTGTTTCGGTCTGTATGAGCCCTGGGGCTGGGATCTGCCTCTAAGGCATATGTATCTGCCTCTTTGTGGCCTTTCTGACACTGGAAAGGACCAATTCTTTGTAGGCCAGTTCCTGCTAAATCTGGGTAGCTGTACCTTTAAGAAATCCTTTACTGTTTGCATAGATTTAGCTTTGTCCTCCATTTTCTTCAACACCTCCTCTGCTTTAACACCAAATAAGATATCATGCTGTAATGGAGCATCTAATAATTTGCTTTAACATGATCAGGCAGATTCTGTTCCTTTAACCAAGCATGCCTCCTAATGACAGAGCCCGTAACTGCAGCCCTGCAAGAGGTCTCCAGAGAATCAAAACCACATTGCAATGTATGCTTTACCACTTGTTCAGTTGCATGCAATAAATCAAGAAGTTATTTACTCACCATAACGTTCGATGTATGTAGTCCATCTCGTCACGCATTCTTACCCGTGGGTTCGGAGCCGAATATCGGCTCCGACTCGGCCGATTTTTACTAGCTCAAAGTCTCTCATTGGCTGGGCTAAGAGGGTATTCCAAGATGCACTGCTTCCTATCCCCAGTCTAGTTTGCTTAATTGACAATCTAGCTTGATAGGCTGCGGATGTGGAAACAGCCTGCATAGAATGTGCCTTGACTGGAAATGGAAAATTTTTATCTCCTGCCTGATAGATGAAAGAGATGCAACTGGCTATCCATCTAGACAGGGTAACCTTGGATATTGGAGAAGCCAATCAGTTTTCCGAAAAGGACACAAAGAGTTGGTCAGACTTCCGGATATCCTTTGTTCAGTGTAGATAGAAACGTAATTGTCTATGTACATCCAATTGGTGAAATCTAAATTCTGCCTTGTTAGAGAAGTGGGGAAAGAATACTGGCAGCTCAATGGACTGATTAATGTTAGACACAGAAGCCACTTTAGGAAGAAACGATGGGTTTGGTCTAAGAGAGACCCTATCTTTGTGAAAGATTAAATATGGGGGCTTGATGTAAAGGGCTTGAATTTCCGAGACCCGCCGAGCTGAAGTGATTGCTATTAAAAAAGCTGTTTTCCATGTTAAGAATTTTAACTCACAGGTAGCTGCAGGTTCGAAAGGTGGCAGTGCGAGTGCTTGGAGAACAAAATTGAGGTGCCAGGGCATGACGGGTTCGGACACTGGGGGACGAAGTAACACGGTACCTTTGAGGAATGCGTTGCATAGTCTGTGGGCCATAAGACTAGGTTCATTCGTTACGTGGAAATTAGATATTGCCACCAGTTGGACGGCTGATGCGGATCCCTGATAGAAAAGCAGTGACAAGAATTCCAGAACTGAATCTATCGGGGATGTATAAGGAACGATACCTCTAGAATGAGCCCAGATGGAAAACCTTTTCCATTTGCTAGAGTAAATTTTCCTAGTGGATGGCTTATGGGAAGACGATAGAATATGGACCACCTCCGGTGAAAAATGATGACGTCTGACTAGCGATGAAAGTGGAGTAGCCAGGCTGTCAACCAGAGAGTCCTCAGAGAGGGGTGGAACTGTCCCGACATGTGCGTCAGCAAATCTGGTAGAGGGTCCAGAATCCAAGGAGTGTCCACAACGTATGGTTGAAGAAGGGCAAACCATACTTGACGAGGCCAATGTGGGGCAATCAGAATCATTCTGCTTCCCAAGGATTGAGCTTTCTGAATCACCCTCGAGAGAAGGGGAAATGGAGGGAAAGCATAAAGCAGACTGGAGGGCCAATCGTGAACCAGAGCATCCCTGGGTGACTCCCCCTGTGGGGGGATCAGCGTGAAGTAGTTGCTGCATTTCACATTGAGAGGGCTGGCAAATAGGTCGCAGCAAGGCTGACCCCATCTGCTGAAGATTCGCTCTGCAACCAGGCGATTCAGGGACCACTCGTAAGGCATGAGTATTGCTCTGCTTAGCCTGTCCGCTATTATGTTGGACTTCCCCGGAATGTGCATTGCCACCAGGAACTGTTGGGAAGCTATTGCCCAATTCCACACTCGCATGGCCTCTCTGCATAGGGGGTATGATCGTGTCCCCCTTGCTTGTTGAGATACCACACTACTGACATGTCGTATGAGTGTATCGCAATAGTCCCTAGAGGAAGAACTTCCTGAAGTGCCTGCACCGCAAGAAGCATTGCTCTCATCTCTAGGACATTTATATGCAAATGCATCTCGTGTTCTTGCCACGTGCCTTGGACTGTCCTGCCGAGATAATGCCCCCCCACCCCATCTGGGAGGCGTCCGTGGTCACTGTGGCAACAGGGATGGGAGGAACGAAGGGCTTTCCCCCATTCAAATTGCTGGTGCACAGCCACCAACAGAGATCCTGCTTGCACCTGTCTGTGATAAAGATGGTATGAGATAGTGGGAGTCTTTGTAGAGACCATTGGGCAAAGAGGAGCCACTGAAGAAGTCTCATGTGTAATCTCGTTAAAGGGACTAGCATGATAGTCGCCGCCATGGTCCCTAGGAGTTGTAGAACCACTCTTGCCTGCGCTTGGCTGAGTGGCATCAGTATATGAATTTGTCGTTGCAATACCATGATCCTTTCTTGTGGTAGGAATGCTCGTATTAGAATGGTGTCCAGCTCTGCTCCTATAAAGGTGACATGCTGTGAGGGCAATAAGGCAGATTTTTCCCAGTTTATCGTTATGCCCAATTGGTAACATAGACTGATGGTAGCATCCTTTGTTTGAACTAGTTGATGCCTGGTGGGGGCGGTAAGGAGCCAGTCGTCCAGTTATGGAAATACCTGGAATCCTTGACGTCTCAAGTGAGCCGTCACCACTGCCATACATTTGGTGAACACCCTGGGGGCTGTGGTGAGACCAAAGGGCAGGGCTCGAAACTGGAAGTGACTAGCTCCCAGCTGGAAGCGTAGGTGACCCCTGGATGCTTTTTCCATTTTGATATGGTAATAAGCATCCTTGAGATCGATGGAGCACATCCAAACTTCCTCTCCCAATAATGGGAGAATTGACTGTAGAGTGACCATACGTAACTTGGACTTGTGCACGTAATAGTTGAGTTGACGGAGATCTAGTATGGGTCTCAGGTCCCCTATTCTTTTCGGCACCAAAAAGAATCTTGAGTAAGTCCCTAATCAGATTTGGTCTGGGGGACTGGTTGGATGGCTCCTTTTTCCAGCAGCTGAGACACCTCTGAGGCTGCTTGATCCCTTTGACTGGGTGGAACGTCTGGGATTTTTCTTACTGGCGGGGGTATTGAAGAGAATGGGATGAGGTAACCTCCGGAAACTATCCTTAGTACCCATTGGTCTTGGGTGATGCTCTCCCAAGCTTCCGGGTATAAGGAAATTCAACCCCTGACTGGCTCCGGATAAGCACAGTCAGGCACACCCTTAGGAGTGAGAGTATGGAGAGCCACGAAAGGAGTCGCAATCTCCTGAATTGTGGGGGCCCCCTCTGCCTCTGGGGCGACGTCTCCCTGAGTAACCCCCCCTCCCCTGCCTCTGGAGGGGGGGTTCACCTTGTGAGGCAGGAAAGAACCTCTGTGATTTCTTGAACCACATCTCCCCCCCCCCCCTGCTGGGCCTGGGAAGGCCTAGAAGGAAGGGAAAAATAGACCCCGACAGCAGACAGGGTCTTTCCCTCTTGCTCGCACCTGGTGAGCGTGTCTTTCACTTTGGTCCCAAACAAGGAGGAACCGTCAAAAGGGATGTCAGTGAAGGAAGACTTGAAGGCCTCCACAAAGTGACACAGGCGTAGCCAGGCTTGCCTTCTAAGGGCGACCCCTGAGCTTGCCGCCCTACTCGCTCCTTCGGCCGCATATGAGATGAGCCGCATGGACGAGTTAGTGATGGAAGTGAGGGTAGGAACCTGTGCATTAACCGTCTGAGCTACCGCCTCAGGTATGTTACCCGTAAGAGTATCTCCCAGTTCTTTGAGGAGATCTCTCTGGAGCTGAGTGAAGTGACAGAAATAATTTAGCAACCATAAGGTGAAGGTTGCTGAAAACAGGATACGCTTCCCGTACCGATCCATGGTCCTAGACGCCTTGTTAGGAGGATGGACCGATGAGGAAGATTCTGCAACTTCCTTCTGGGTGGCTGCCGCCACCACCATGGCATCTACCGGGACTCCTTTTGATAGAAACTCTTTCCCCTGGGGTGCGGACAGGAACTTGTTGGGATGCCTGGGCAAGGGCTCTACAGAATCAGGATTTTCCAACACTTCGACAAATGAGGTCAAGCAGCTCGTCAAAGGGTGGAGACACCCAGGAGGTGGAAGGTTGAGCACCAAAGGCCTTAAGGAATACTGACTCCTCCTCGGAAGGGGTTTTGGAAGGCCAGCCTCCTCTTTGTTTCATTATCTCCAGGATATCGGAGAAGGAATCATCAGAGGAAGACTTGGGGGACCCTTCCGATTCCTCGAGGTCAGTATCTGAGGTGATAGACTCATCCTGGGAGTCTATGTGCTTCCTCTTGCACAATTTCTTTCTAGGGGGCTCCTCAGGCAAAGACTCTGGGAGACTCTCAGAAGGTTGTGGACCACTAGTGGGGGTGTCCTTAGGGCCTGGTGCTCTGCTGTCCAAGGACAGGTGAGTGTCAGAGGCTCTCGCCGGGGTGGTGGGGGACAGAATGACCGACCTGGTTGATGTAGCTGATGATCTTGCCAACGCGCTCCGCATGGGCTCGAAGGCTCCGAGAACCGACTGGCCTCCGAGGCCACGACCGAGATCGGGGTCCCCCGAGCCAATGCATCGAGTGGGAGACTCGGAACCGACAGCTGTCCCGAAGTATCCCCCTCTGGCTCAACCGAAGAGACCCGAGTCTCGAACCCTGTGGACGGAACCGACATGGTCGGAGCCGAAGTCAGCACCAATAAACCCAAAGGGGGTATCGGAGCTGGCGCAGGAACATCACTCGGAGTGGAGCATACCGGCTCCGAAGACAAAGGATGTGCAAGGAGGAGGAATCATCGAAACGGTCATGGTAACTGGCTCCGGAGCCAAGTGGGTCGGAGCCGAACACAATTTGGCCAACACCAGTGACTAAAAATCAGAAAGCCTGGAGGATTGGAGGAGATAGAGGGAGACTGGGATCTCTTGTCTGGTGAACCAAGTCTGACACTGGGCGATCGGCTCCAAATGGGCTCAAGGATAATTGGAGCCGACACCGATTCGGTTAATACAGATACCTCCTGTGGCTCCGAAGACAGTGGAGCCGAGGAGGTAGAGAACCATAATCTTCTCTGAAGGCTCCGAAGTGGCAGATGGAGCTGGAGATCTTTTCTTGGACTTGGAGGCTTTAGACTTAGTACTAGAAGCCGAATCCATAGCTTCCTCAAAAGATGGTTTTAAAAGTCCTTTTAAAATTAACTTGTTTTTTTCTCTCCTGGAGCACCCTAGGACTGAATGCGTGGCAAAAGCTACATGACTCCTGTAAATGGATGGCTCCGAGGCAGTAGACACACACAGGATGTCCATCTGTGATGGAAATTTTATATCCACATTTGGAACATTTCTTAAAGCCAGAAGGCTTATGTTCCTTCTGATCTTTGGACATTATACAATGAACGGAAAGGGAGCCTAGATGTAACTGGCAAAAAATGGCGGGAAACACCACACAATTTTGAACACAGGTACAAAAAACCAACAGGCACACAGAGAACCTCTAATCAAACGGTTCACACAACAAGACACAGCGGGAAGCAGTACTAGTCACACACAAGAACTTCTAATTGAAACGGTTCTTCAGGAAACACAAGACCAAGGATTAGTTAAACAACAGAGGGGAGGACTAGGTCCTCTAACTAAAACGGGCCTAGCCCGCTGGAAAGGAGGGATACCAAACTACTAACACAAGCACTGAAACACACACACAAATTAGCGATCTGCAAGAATAGCTATTAAAATAGCTTTTGGGTTTGAATAAACAACTTTCTCAAAGAGAAAAGGTAAAAAAGAGGGTACTTAGCCACAGCCAAGCGAGACCACGTCTGAGCTCTACAAGCAGCAAACGAGATCTGGGGATAGGGAGCAGTGCATCTTGGGATACCCTCTTAGCCCAGCCAATGAGAGACTTTGAGCTAGTAAAAATCGGCCGAGCCGGAGCCAATATTCGGCTCCGAACCCACGGGTAAGAATGTAGGCGTGATAGGACTACATAACATCCTGCATTTCCTTATTTTCTGCACAATCAGAATTTGACATCATTTTCTCTTTTAACATTGACATTAAGTATTGCTGATACTTAAGCATATGGAATTGACAATTGAAAGCCCTCACAGCCAAAGTAGCAGAAGTGTAAACCTTTTTTCCCCATCTGTCCAGTGCCCTTGAATCTCTATCAGAGGGGATAGGGTTTTTTGCAGTAGAAGCCTTGACCCCTTTGGGACCCTGAGAAATAGTTTCTGGGTCAGCAGCAGGGTTTTTATAAAGTTATTTATGTGAGTCTGGAACCCTGTAGTATCTGTCTAGTTTAACAGGAGCAGGAGGTAAAGAGTCAGGAGAAAGTCCATATTCTGAAAATACATCATCTACAATGTCTAACACAGGAGGAATAGCTAAAGGCCTGTGCTGAGGAAGTAAAAGGAAATCTCTAGGCCTCTTCTTAGACTCTGAGTAGTCTTGGCTCTCCCAGTGGAAGTGCTCCCTCATGGTATGCAGGGTTTCTCCAAAAGAATAATCCTCAGGCGGTGAGGCTGAAGGGATAGATTCTTCAGCATCAGAATCCTCGTAAGGAGGAAGAGAGTATCCCTGTTCAGAAGAGGAGTCAGAGGAAATGGAAACCTGATCTGAAGATTCATATTCTATTCTCTTGCCTAGGCCTCTTGTCAGGATGGGGATGGGAACCCCTGATCAAGGTAATTAGGTCTTCGGCCATTTTGAGCATATGTTTTTTAGGCATGGTAGTCTGTCCAGAAGAATGCTGTACTTGTTTCTTTGTCTTTAATACTGCTGTAGTTTTTGCTGTGGAAGCTGAAGTAGGCTTTACATAAGTGTGTAGGTCTGAAAACACCCTCAGAAGCCGATGCCTACTCAGTGGCTCCGGACCCATCTGAGGGAATAGTTTCCGAGAGTCCAATACCTTGAGTATCCAGAGGCCTAGCTGGCTCCATGTGGGAGTCATCAGCGGCCTGTGGCTCTGAGGTAGCGGGCGCCAGGGGCTGCGAAAGCGCCTCACTGAGAACCGGCGACTGGCTTAGCGGAAGCCTCGTTGTTGGTTTTGGACCTCGGATGCCTGTCCTTTTCTTTTTTCCTTGCGTTTTTTGTAAACTCTGGTCGTCGGCTGTTCCGACGGCATTATATAATTGAATCTTCGGCAAAATTGAACCGATGCTTAATAGTGCGTTGGTTAAATCTAGCACAAAACCGACAGCTAGGCAAGGAATACAGTAAGAATGAAAATCCTTATGAGGTATTTGCTTCCCACAAGAAATACAATTGTTAACTTTTTCTGATATTGGTCTGGAGCAAGAAAAAAGTTTCCCCAATGGGGTACTTAGCTTTAATGAAGACTTCGAATCTGAAATTCGCTTTTGAAAATCTCAGGAGTCGGCCGACCAGCACTTGCGAACTGCTTTTGCTTCGGGCACCATGCGGCAAGAAAGACTGAAGAAAATGGCGTCGGCTGCATCTTTTATACCCCTGGCACACTGACGTCAGGGAAGAGGCGACAGCAACTGACGCCGGACCTAGACCTTGGAATTCAGGCCAACTGCGGGTAGCCTGCCAGCAGGATAACCCAAGTGTAATGACTGCAACAGTGAAACACAATGAACATCTTGTCCACAGCACTGCACATGAGAAGTCATCCCCACACATACATAGCAGCTGCTCTGAGTAAGGATATATCAATTTTTTGTGGGTTTCCCACTGGACAAGTGATTGGACAGCAGGAAGCTGATCTCTACTCCTCATAGTCAATGCACACTTTACATTAAACAATATAGTTAATAGAATCCATGCTCATCCCTCCATTATAATTCTGTGCTCTTCCTGACTCAGCATTCCCCTGTTAGAAAGTAACAGCCAATTAGATGGAAAAGCTATCTGTTCAGAATAGTAGTCCTCCCAGAAGAAGAACCAGAACTAACTATACATCTTTCAAAAGCCGCTCCTCAAACTCTTCCACCCAACTAAGAGCCAGCGGTCTTACAAAAAGATAAAAGGACTACAGTTAATGATTTTATTTCCAACCTCATTAAGAGAACTGAACCAGATCTAACTATACATCTTTCCAAAGCTACTCCTCAAACTCTTCCACCCAACTAAGAGCCAGTGGTACTACAAAAAGATAAAACAGACTACAGTTATGTATGTTTACCATCCTCCCCACTATACTGCATGTAATATTTGTGTATGGCAGCAGACATGCTGCTGAGCTGTATTTCTTCTCTTCTCTCTCTCATGCCTTCACCTAACTGCCGAATCCCTACTACCAGCTACCATACTGCTTTTTTCTCCTTAGCTCGTTTTTCCCCTCTTCATCTCCTAACAATTATCTGTCCCACTTTGTCTTCTTAATTTCAGACTAGTAAAACTAAACTTTTAATCCTGCACCCTGCTCTGATCACTGTACTAATAAGGCTATACTTACTGTCCTCATGGGTTGTTTCTTTTCCTGTCATGATCTGTGGGTCCAACCCACTTCATTCGCCCTTGTTTCGTTCCCCTACCCTGCCTCCAAATTCCACCCACCCCAACCTCTAAACGTACCCTTCATTGGCTCCTCCCACTAATCCTTTCAAACCAATCCAAATCCTTATTTTTTCTTCTAATACTTTATTTTTCACACCATTTCTTTCAACTCCTACTCATATTCATTTACACATCCATCCCCAACTGCCTCACTGCTACATTTCTTACTTCAAAGATTTTCCTTTTCCAGGCACTTCCAGCAAAGTATCCATCTAAAACCTTTCATACCAACACAACACCTAACAAAGCAATCATCCATAACACTCATTACTACTCTATCACTTGTAGGTTCATAGATTAGTACTAAGCTAACTGCCCTTGCGAGCCATTTTAAGCCTAGCCAATTATCCCTTGTGAGACTCAAACCCTGCACCTTATGTTTGTAAGGCAAACACCTTAACCATTAGGCCACCCTCCCAACCCTTCTCTCCATACTTATCTGTCTATTACATCTCACTTCTCTCAACCCCAACCTCTTCTCTCAGCACTACTCCACCACCTCCACTTCAATTCTCACAAATCCTACTAGTTATACCAACATATTTCCCTACCTCTGTCTAATAAACCCCAAATCCCAATACAAACTAAAAATCACCCTCTCTTAAATAAAAATCCTCATAACACCTAAATACTACACGACCAAAGTGTATCAACACACCTCCAAAGCTCCCACAAAACAAAAACCCTTAGCATTTATATCCACTCTCACTACTTTGCCTTTATCAGGAGATATACAGCTTAACCCAGGCCCCACTCCAACTAATATATCCCCATCACCACCTCAAACTAACTCCCTCAAATTCATTTACATATTAACTGTAAATACTCAAGGCATGCACAACAAAATCTCCAACTTTCATGCATGGATTGCCCATAATCAACCTGACATCACTGAGACCTGCCTTAAACACTGCATTAAAGATTTGAAATTTCTCACCCCTGCCTTTCAAAACAATAAGATCTGACAGGCCCAACAAAAAAGGTGGCACAGTAGCACTTATTCTTCCTGATATACTCAACTTAGCACCCTACACCAATCCTATTCCCCAATTCGCCATTACAGAACTAACCATTATTTTCCTAAAGATTAAAAACTGCAAAAATCTTTGTACAGTAGTTCTCTAGATACCCCCTGAAAAAATATCCCCTTACTAGAAGAAATTCTCACATGGATCTCTACTAACATAAAAAAATGAAACCATTATCCTAGGTGACGTAAAGATCAGCTGACTAAACCTGACCTCCAACTCCCCTACATCCAGTATAAAATTATTCAATTTTACTCAGCTCATAAACACTCCAACCAGACAAAACAAGGATAACACCACAGGATCCATCCTAGACTGGATTCTTGTCTCCCACCCCAACAAAATATCTGAAGCAGGCACTCTTCTAGACACACTGAGTGATCACCTCCCACAGTACAAACTGATAAGGAACCTAACTGCCTTTAATCCTCAAATCTTTTCTGATTTCCTTAAACAGATTGACCAGTACACATCCTAAAATCTCTTCCCCTAGATAATGCTGTTACCTATTTCAATACTACATTCCTGGACACACTTAATAGCCTTGCACCACAATGCAGAAAATGAATCAAAACTAATTCTGCTCCTTGGCTGACCAAACCTATTAAAGATCTGATGCATCTCATAGATAAATCATGGAAACATTATCAAACTAACAAAATCCAAGACTCCCAGATACATTTTAAACATCTTCATAATCAGGTAAAAAAACAGTACATAAAGACAAAAAAGCTTACTACACAAAACTGCAGTCGGTGCAAACAAAACCCTAAAAAATTCTGGAATTCCATCTCCTCTCTCCTAAACCCTGGCAAAAAATATCCCTTGTCCACATCCAGACAAACCTTCTCATGAAACAGAATCTCTCTTAACTCCTTCTTCATAAACTGTACAGCCAACATTACTGCTAGGTTTCCTCATGACAGAGATTACATAAGTAACACTGCTCCTCTACAAACATCCTCCACTTCCCCTACCTCTACAAGCACGTCATCCTCCCCTGAACCAAATACCCCTCCTGCCCCAAACTTTAACATTAACCCTATTTCTAGCACTACTATTAAAGACTACTCCTTAATCTCAAACCCTACTGTAATGCCCCTGACAACCTACCCCCTAACCTTTCTAAAGATTGCTGCCGAAGCTATCACATTTCCCCATGAGTATCCTAATCAACAGATCAATTCACGAATCAATCTTGTGTATCTAAATTGTGAAATAAAGCCTTCATTTTCCTTCTTAAAGGTGGCAAAAACAAAAATATCTCCAACTTTCGTCCTATCACTATCCTCTCCCCATCTCTAAGATTTTGGAAAAGTGCATCCACAGTCAGCTGATATCCTATCTTCTCCATAACCACCTCTTGTCTCCTACACAACATAGCTTCAGACCTGGACACAGTACAACTGCCCTCATATCTTTTCTGGATACTATTAACAAAGCTTGTGATTCCAGGAAATTAGTAACTACCATATTGTTAAATCTTTCAAAGGCTTTTGATACAGTCTCCCATCCATTATATCACAACTCACAAACTTTGGGCTTTCTCCCACCACTCTAAACTGGTTCTCCAGCTATCTAAGAGACAGGCAACTGCCATCAAGTATAAAAACTCAATCTCTTCTTATCTTAAAACCCCTAATGGAGTTCCCCAAGGCTCCATACTCTGTCTCCTCCTATGCAATATTTTCATTAATAATTTCCACACACATATCTCCAATGGAACCCTCATTCGGTAAGTGGACGATTCTAACATAATATGCTCAGCTGACTCTATTTCTGAACTCCAATTCAAAATTCAAACAGTCTTCTCCACCACTGAATCCTGGATGTTTAGTAACCACCTGGCCCTGAACCCAAATAAATCTAACATCATGCTCTTCTCCCCTAAAAAATCAACCCCACTGGATAAAGCCATGTTCAATACTTACTCCCAAAACAAAGCACAAACTGAAACTGACAACCATACAAAACTTCTAGGGTATCTATAGATGAACAACTAAAATCTGATATCCACCTGCAACAGGGCATCCAAAAAACTCATCAGAAACTTGGAATGCTCTAGAAGCACAAACTATACCTCAGCCCATCCACCAGACAAACCCTTGCCTCCACTTAGCTACTACCTTCTCTAATGTATGGCACACCTCTACCTACCAACCTTCAAACCACCCTAAAAGCCAAATTCACAACAAATTCAAAAAACCCTCCCATCACTGTACTCCGCTTCACTCACTAAAATGGTGGAACTTCCAAACTACCTCAACTATCTACAACTTACTACTGCTAATAAACTTATCTTTAAACCCTCCAACTGTCCTACCCTTAGCTCTATCTTCACCTTCTACCTTCCCAACAGGCACCTTAGATGTAAGAACCAGCAACTACTTCTGGTTCACAAGCCAAGCCGGCCTCCAGCCAACTTCTATTCTCTAACTCCACAGCCAAAAATTTGAATGCTCTCCCACTAGCTATCAGAACAACCCAAAATCCTGCCAACTTCAAAATTTCTCTACACACCATCTGGAACTGCTGTTGTACTGAACCCCTCTGAGAATCTAGCACTAATAACACATCTTTTCTCCCTATTCTGCCTTCTGTGTTACCTAAAATTCCTCCATGCAATAAGTATCTCTAAAAAGTCTTGGTAATCTGTCACAGCTTTTGTCTGACTACTGAATTACTAACTATGTCCCAGACTGGTAATCTAATTTATCTATAATTTGTCTAATAATTGTATATTCCAATGTATAATGGTAATCTGTCACTGCTATTTGTCTAACTACTGAGTAGCAGGCTATGTTTCAAATCTGTAATCTAACTTATATGATAATTGTACATTACCAATCTATATGCTCTTGCTTTCTATTATACTGTGGAGCTTTTCTCCCCAGGCCACCACTGAAAATAGGCTCTGTTTGGCCCACTGGACTTCCCCGGTTAACAAACTGCAAACAAATAAAATAAAATAAATAAATATCCAATCATAGGGCTATAAATCCACCAATGTAGCCTAAGGACAACAACACTAACCCTACTAGTTCCTAGCATAGGGGTCTTACCCTCCCGGGATACTGTGCCATCTCTCAGACAACCACTTATTGTTTTCTGGGCAAACTCTGCAAGCTATGGGTGGGTTAGCACCACTTAGCACAGTCACACTACACTCAGCTATGCTTCATAACCAAGACCAGCCTTAGGCCAACTGGTGCCATAGGCAAAAGGGCTCCACAGCGCCCCGCTCCACACCACATGGTGCCCCCATCCTGGTCTACCTACACCAAATAAATACTGGAAAAGTGCTCCTGTTAGAGCGGTGCCCTATGTGGCCGCCTAGTTGGCCTACGCCTAAGGCTGGCTATGTTCATAACCCTACCCTCTTGCTACCCATCTCCACATCATTTCCTTTATACTTATAAGCTACTCCCACTGCATCCACTGCACACCTGCATAATTTCCTTTATAACCACCATTCCTTTCAACAGGATATTCAGGCCAATTAGAACTCTCTGACCTTACCTACCCAAAACACAGCATCTATTCACCAGACTCCCACTAAATATTTTCCTGCTCTGTCACTGTTACCCAGGCCTCAATAACTGTAACTTTACTTTTACACACAATATTTTTACTGTTGGCACCCCACTTTCTAATGAATGTCTAGAATACTGTATTTCACAGAATTATTCCTAATCAGCTAAACAAACTTGGTATGACCTCAAAACTCCTAACCTATTAAAGAATTCAGACCCACATATACAAACACTTCACCCCATTCCACAGTTCCTATAATCATCTGCAGATGGTCAAGTTAACTTCTTACACAGTTTCACCATCAACAACACATCCTAAACTTTGATACTAAAATTGCTGTCTAAGCAAAAGGAAAAGCTTCCAGCCTGAAAAATGCTCAAAAGTTTATACGTCGTCTACTTTACCTTACTTACTACAAACAGGAAAGATCTAGCTGAACCAGGTCCACACTCCACCTCTCCTTTAAAATGCAAGTAACTTAACATCTTTTCATACTTCACCACATTATTACTACAAATTTAACAGGTTTAAGTATTGCTCACATAAACACAACCATAACATCAGTTTGAAGCCAAGGCGGTGCTATACAACCCCAAAATAATTTCCTTAACAAACTCCAAGACAGAAGATTGATATTTTTGACAAAGATAATTAAACAGACCAAAAATCTGGTGATAGTATAGCTACATTAATTAGCAATGAAGCAAACCTCACCACTACCCTCTTAGTCAAACATGACACCACATCATACAACAGTACTAACTGGACTATTGTGGAGACACAAGCTAGCAAAAACACAAAGATCCTCACTGCTACTGGTTATATTCCATCCACTTCATCCAACACACAAGTACACAAAACTCTAAACATTGCAACAAAAACACAAGCTTAAACTAGGGCTGTCTCTCAGATTCTCAATGTGACCTGTACCAAAATCAGTAAAACTGACATAACATCAACAAACACAACACTGGAAACCAAAACCAGCATAACTTACTGAATCTCAAATGTACTTAGTGCTCCAGACTCAGGAACAAGGGCTAACATGGGTCATGAAGGAGGGGTCAAGTCCAAGAGTTTGTAATACTGTGATTTCTGCATTGTGGGTGTAAATATTGTAAATGACAGCATTATTTGTTTCAGTACGAGTCACATCAAGCATCTGATAGACAACCTTACATTACTGCCATCTGTTTACCAGGAAAGTCTGACAGGGCAAACAAGCCCCTTTTCATCAGAGGCCTGGAGAGAAAAGCTCCATGAGAAATTATAACAGTAGTATATACACAACAAATAAAATACTCACGTAACACTAGCAGCATGACATATACAGTGGCAATGAATAAAGTAGATAATTACAAAAAAAAAGTATATTTTGCAACAAGATAATTAGCACTGGGTGTTGTTACGCAGTAGTGCATTAGGCCATATACAATTATATGAACACCGTCACTGAAAGAGTAGAAGAGAGAGAAATGAGAGAAAAGAAAGTCAATGACATATATGTGTACATAGAAGAGGTTATCTGGGAATAGTTTAGCCTGGGGAATAGCACGGGACAGCCAAAAATCAAGCAGAAATAGTTGTAATTTATTCTTGAAGATGTCTGCGTTGTTTAGGAGTCTGACTGGACAGAGAATTGAATTCCAGAATTTTGAGAAACAATTTGATTGAAGAGCATTTACTGCTTTGTTGTGAGTTTTGTGAATTGAAAGGAGGTGTTTTTCAGTAGAGCAGAGAGCTGTATTAGTGTAGTTGGTGTATATCGATTAGGGCAAGGCATTTTTCAGGCTGAAAGACTAATATGTGTGCAAACTGAAGTTGAGAGTAGGTAGCTCAAGCCAATTCAAGTGCCTGAGGGCAATACAGTGATGTATGGAGTATGGCTTATTAGAAGCAACATTGGGTACTTTATTACAAATTTGTTCCACTTTAGTTGTCAGGGTGTACTGGGGATTGATGAAATATTAGTGGCATAAAGAAGTGTAGGCAGAAGGTAGGTGGATGCTAATGTTACCCGGCTGCTTTCAAGTCAGATACTCTTTGGCTGCATACAGTAGATCTAACTTCTGAATTTTTTTTTTTTTTTTTTTTGCTGAATGAGGAGGTTGAATGTCATGGTGTTGTCTACTACAACCCCTAGGCATTTAGTATTTTTACACTACCTCACTATTTGTGTTACTTGTGGAGGCGATTTGAAAGTTAGCTCTGCATTTGGTGTGAGACTAAGCAATGAAAAAGAGTTGTTTTGTCATTTTTTGGGTTTGTTATTAGGTCTGATTTTGCTGACCAGCTTTCTATGGAGGAAAATGAATCTTTGGTAAACTGCTGGAAAAGAATGTAATTTTGACAGGGCAGATAAGGATTGCATCTGCAGCATATTGGACTAGTTTGGAGTATTTTTGAGGCAGTGTATAAATTACTGATAACCATATTAAACAGAAGTGGGCCTAGCATGAAGCCCTGGCAAACAATGGCAGAGACTGGTAAAAAGGTAGAGATGCTAGACTACCATTTAACAACCTGGGGGAGGGTCTGTTGGACAGGTAGGTGAGGAAACGGGACCATAATGGAGTAGGTCAGATCAAAGGCTAGCTGATGGAGCAGTTTATTATGAGACACACAATTCTAGAATGGCCTTTCATTCTTTATTCCTGCTGCCCATTCATGTAGACTTGTATATACCTTCAGTGTTTCTCTAATTTTAAACATATTTGAGTACACTTGATTTATTTCCCTCTAAATTACTGGAAACTATTTCCCGTATTAATGTAGAAACTCAAACTGCTTTTTGCTGAACAGCTATAATATTCTTCCCAGTGAGAGACTTTTTTCATCTTTTCTGGTTGTTCTTTTTCTTATTTTCTCCAAATTTCTTCTTTGCTGGCATCCAGGCTGATAGTTTTTACTGGATTTTTTCATAGCCCGTAAGTTTTATAGCTTTTAAGTTTTCTCAGTGTGAGAGCTCAACTCAACTTGTTGATCAGTCTATAGCCATCTTAGAAGTCACGGTTACCAGTTTTCTCTCCAAAACCACAACAGAGAGGAGAAAGGGCCCTTAATTCCTTGATGTGCACAGTTGATATTTCATTTGCACAAAACCAAAGAAATCAGAAAAATAATCAGCTGTTTCTCTCTTTTCTAAAAGGAAAACAGAGGAAACCAGTAATCAAACAGACCCTTTTTAAATGGACTGCCCACTGCATTTCTTTTTGATAGATAGCTCCTGGCAGAGTTACCCCAAGGCATTTCAAAGCGCACTCTAATAGAGACACTACAGCCACCACTAGTCTTTTGAGAGGTCGCTACATAAGGTATTCCTTAAAAAACACCTTGGACTTCTGTTCACACCTTCTCTAGACAGTGCAATATAGAAGTAACCTACACAGCTAAGGTGGGATTAACTTCTGCTGTCCTACAGGTCCTTTTCTTCTATGTGCCCAACCTCGTTACTGCTCTGTGTTGTGGGACTATTCCTAAAAGTAAGAATTGCAACACTGAATAGTATGATGAAAAATTGTTCTTTTATGTCAGGAACTCACCATAAATACAGATGTTTAAGTAAATTTACTGATGAAGTCCAAATACCCTCCCACCTACCCATCTGACAAGTCTTCTTTGTCCATTTGAGGTGGGGCAGTACCTTAGCTCCTTATTTGCATCTTCCCCTCTCACTCTATCAGGGTCTCATCTCTCTTTTATATGTACTTATAGGTTTATAGGTTGGTACTAGGCTATCGGCCCTAGGCCCTATACAAGCCTAGCCATAACAATTCCCTGGCTATTTCTTCCTACAGTATTAACTTCCATGGATCCCTGTCTAGCAGGCCGACTGATGTGATCCCCGGGGTGAGTTTCCTATCTCCCATTCAATCATCAAGGTTCCTTTTGAAGGGGGACAAAGAGGCGCTCTGCTTGACATGTATGGGCAGTCTATTCCAGAGTCTGGGGAGTCTCTGGGTCAGGAACCTATCCCTCCAGCATGTTTTGTTCACTGCGATGACAACGTTTAGATCCCTGGAGCATGTGTCCCTGAGGGATTGGGATTTCCTTAAGTGTAGCATGTCCAACAGCTCTGGGTTTGACATGGCCTTGTATGTTAAGCAGAGATCGCCTCTGAGTAGATGATATGCAACAGAGTATTGGTAGAGTTTTTTAGACAGTCAGCAAAGGGCATCTGCTTTAGGCCTGTGATTCTTTTAGTAAGGTATTTCTGTGGCCTTTCCAGTTGTTGCAGATGTCTTGAGAGGTACATACCAAACCCTGAGCATTGTATTCAATAATGGGTCTAATGAGGGATGAGTACAGTGGGACAATGACCTCCTTTTTTCTGGATGAAAAGCCCTTCGTGATGAGGTGTGCCACATAGAAGGATTTCCTGACTGTTATGGCTATGTGGTTATCGAAGGTGAGACCACTGTCCACCTGTGTCCCTAAGTCTCTTATCACACTTTCATGTTCAGTGTACTGCCACCTATGTGGTAATTCATGGGTACATGTCTTCTCTCAAAGGGAATAACTCTACATTTCTTGGCATTGAGCTTGAGCCCATGGCTCTGGCACCAAGCATCTCCTTCTGTAAGGCCCTTATGTAGAATATCTACATCAACTGGGGATTCAATAATGGCTCCCAGTGTGCAGTCATCTGCGACTTTGTTATCCAGAGTCCCTTAGTGTTGGCCTGTACTTCAGAGAAGTAGATGACAAACAAGATCGTTCCCAGGACTGAACCCTGAGGTACTCCACTTGTCTGGAGCTGGATTTGGAGTCGGCCACTTTTACAGTGTGGGTTCGGTCAGTAAGCTAGTTGGCAACCCATCGAGTGACGTAGGTATTAATGCCCAGCTTAGTAAGTTTTATCTATGATTCCAGAGTGGGGGATGGTGTTGAAGGCCTTGGCGAGATCCAGATAGGCTGTGTGGACCAGCTTACCCTTGTCCACGGCTCTGGAGACCTATTCAAAGAAGTCAATCAGGTCCAGTAGAAAAGATCGGCCGTTCACGAACCCAAACTGTATGGAGTCCAGTGTTTGAAGGTTGCCAATGTCTTTGTTTTCTAAGTCCCATGATAATATGTTTAATGGCCTTGCAGATCAGGCTCGTCAGACTGATGGGGTGATAGTTCCCGGGATCCAAAATGGATCCTCCCTTGTGGAGTGGGATAACTGTACCTGTGCGCCACTCAGTAGGCATAAAGCCTGAGGTGAGGCTATGATTAAACATGACACTTATGTGAGGTGCCATTTCATTTTGTAGTTCATGTAGTACACAGCCTGGGATGTCGTCTGGTCTGGATGCTGTATTCTTAGCGAATAAAAAGAGTCCGTTTTTACCTGTGTGCCCATTATTACCGGAATTTGACAATCGTTCGGTATTGAGATGGGCCCTTTAGGGGGTGAAGGGGGGGGGGTGAAGTTTGCACTGAATTGATCTGCCAGGATATTGGCAATATCCTTGGGATCAGTATATTTAATGCCATTCTGTTGTAGCTCAGAGCACATCTGAGCATTGCCATTTAGATTCTTGACATAACTATAGAATGTCTTGTGGTTGTCTTTGGAATCTTTGGCAATTTAATTTTCGTAACTAGCTTTTGAGGATTTTATGAGGGATCTCAGCTTCTTACTGAGGCTGGTGAGGGAGTTTTTTGCATCCTGGGATTTTCCTCTTTTCTGCAACAGTTTCTTCCTTCTGTTGTATAGTTTGTTTATAGCAGGGGACCACCAGATTGGCTTCCTTTTTTTGGAGAAGAGCATCTTGGTTCTATTTGGAATGGCACGATTCATGCACGAGTGGATGTGCTCGTACAGTGCCTTAGTGTTGGATTCTGCAGTTGAACTTTCAGATGCCGTCTGCATGGGTGTCATGAAGTTTGTGACTTCTGACTTCAGTAGCATGAAGTTGGCTTTGGAGAAGTTTTTTAAGGAGGTTTCCTTACTGGGGGGTGGGGTGGGATGTGGATGTCAAGGGTGATTTGCTTATGGTCAGACCAGACCTGACCAATGAGGGGGTGACCACTGATGTGGAGCATCTATCTCCCATGTTGGTAATGACCAGGTCTAGGACATTGGAGCTCCTGGTGGGACAATGGATTAGTTGATCCAGGGCGTTGGAATTTATGAATTCCAAGAACTGTTGGGAAAAGGAAAAGGAGTTGGTACCTGAATAGTTTTCCCAGTTAATGGCAGGGTAGCTGAAATCACCCAGTATTAGGGTGTTTGGCTGTATCTTAATATTTTCCAGTATGTTTAGAAAGGTGTAGTGAGAATCTTGGGGCATGGTGGGGGATCTGTAGCAAGCTACAATTTGGATTGCAGTCTGGAGAATTTCAGATGCATTGTGTTGGGCAACTAGCCTGGAGGTGTGAATATCCTTGGTGAATATGGACACTCCCCCACCTTTAGTGTTTCGGTCTTGGTTTTGTGGCCGGAAAGTGTGGTACGAGCTGTAGCCTGGTATTGCAGGGGTGCTCTCCGGAGCCTTGAGCCAGGTCTCAGTTACTGCACAGATATCGATGTTCCCCATTTTTAGGAGTGCCTCAAGAGACTTCATTTTGAGGTTTAGACTTCTAGCATTGAGTAGCATTACCTTCACATTGTGCATGCTTGTATCTGTTACGGTGGTGGTTTTATCCTTTGAACCTTGCCTAAAAAAGGCACTATAGGGGTGGCAAGAGGTTTAGCCAGTTACCTGAATCCCAGGGGTGACAGGTGCAGACCATCACTGGCAAAGCATCGTGGTTTGTCGATTATGTCTTCCCAGGCAGACAGATACTGGATCCCCTTTGAATGACACCAGAAGCTTAGCCAATTGCTTAAGTCAATCACTTTGTCCTTACACTGTGGTATCATTCTGGGCGAAGGCAGGATGCTACTCAGGGCTAGGGTCATACCTGCCTGGGCCACATGATCCAAGAGCTCTTTCATGTCTCTTTTCATGTAGTCCAGGGAGGTACGTCTCAAGTCATTCATTCCAGCATGGACAATGACAGAGTCGTATTTGTACTTGTTGTGGAGTGACTTGAGTGCATGCATTATGTGGCAGATACTGGCACCCGACAGGCAGCTAACTGTAATTTTCTCCTTGTTCAGCCTGGTGAGTGGGACATCAGTGTGCCTGACTATAGAGTCACCTATGACTAAAGAGTTGGGTACATTGTCGTGCCTTAGTGGCTGTTGTTGGGTGGCACACTGGTGTTGTGAGCTGTGTCACTTTGGTTGTGACTGGTGTTTGTTTGCGTTTCAGCTTTGGAGGTCCTTGTTGCTTGGACAGGTTAATGTTAAGGGCCTCCGCATATGTGGGTTTAGTGTTGTTATGTGTGGGTGTTGATGGTGTGGGTTTTGAAGGGTTATGAGTTGCTTGAGGTGTAGTGCAGGTGTTAACCTTCTCCTCTTGACTGTCTAGCACATTCTTGGCCGGAGCGAGCTTTGCTTCCAGTTTGGCTAGGTAAGTGCATCTCTTGCAGGCTGTAGTGTTGGGTGGTAGGAGGAGAGGATTGTCTGTGTACATTAGGTAGTTGCCGCATTGCTCCAGTATGCCCAGATTCACCAGGCGGACAGGAGAAATCACTGGAAGCTGACCCTTGGAAATGCCTGTTTAGGTGCTTTTTTTGTAAAGTATAAGAGCTGTTTTCCCTTACCTTTGCAAGGTACTTTGCAATTATAGGCTGTTTAGTGCCTACGATTAATTTCTCCTTATTGACAAGGAGAGTTGAGTGCTTGTATCAGTTTCAGGCTTCCTAGTTCTTTCCAGCAGGTTCTAGAGCAAGTGCTAGTCACAGGCGTTCAGATTTTCATACTACTACTGAGAAACCAGCTAGTTCTAAGGGAAAATTTGAAGAGCTCCTGGAATAGTTCAACTGCAGCCTCACAGTGCTGCACGATGCAAAAAATGTGCAAACACAACCGTTTTTAAGGCAGAAAGTTGAAAGGGATAGAAATCAGCCCAAAAAGGCTAATAAAATTACAATTTCAGAGCTGGAAACCACTCCTCTCATGTTAGATAGGCAGTACAATGCTCACCACTCCCACTGGTAAGCAGTAGGACTTCCCTCTACCACAGCAAGGTCTGGATAGCTCTGAACACAGAAAATAAAATCCTGAGACAAGCCAAGCCTGGGATATGGACTGGCTAAGAAAGGTGGAAAACGAGCAAACAAGATAGTATTTTTTTTTTGTTAAAACAGGCTAAACAATGCAATAATAACAGTAAATAAACACAGAAAAGGCTAACACACTTGAGTGTGTAGTCCTAAACAGTAAATGCAATTAAAATTCTACAAAATTAGCAATTTAAAACTTTTTAAATGAAGCAAGGCAAGTGCACAACTGAAAAATGATTTAAGAGGCAGTAATACAGCAGAATAAGTAGCTAGTCTCTATATACAGAAAAGCAGCTAAAACACACAAACAATTCAGATGCAGTGTAACCTAGAGCACTTGAGTTGTAGCAATATTAAGGCAATTACAGTTATAATAAATGCCCTAAAATATACTCTATATTTCCAAAATGTTTGAGAAGTACAGTCAGAACACAAGGAGATTCAGGCAATTTTTTTTTTGAAAGAGAAAAAGGAGAAACAGAAGGCCTTCTCAGATGTTCTCTCTGTATTAGGTAGAATGAGCTAATGACACTAGACTGGGAGGAGTGTCCCATGTCAAATTTACAGTTGGGGCGGGCAACTGTAAAGCCACCAAGTATAACAGCAAGACACGAACAGGGACGGATGGTGGGGACCAATACTAAAGCTATTAGCCTACACTCTTTAGACAGTAAACACTACAGAAAGCCACAAAATGAAAGTTTTTAAACAGATAAAGGAGCAAAGAGACTGTACAGAATGCTTTTAACTGCAAACAAATCAGTTACACGTGCAGATTAGTCAATAGCAATAAAATACACTAGAAACTATGCAGCAGGCAATAAAAAGTGCTATATATAAATTGCTAGAAACACTAATCAGTATAAATAATCCAAAAAAAACAGGATACTTGTATATCTCAGATCAGAGTTGTAGTCAACGCCCCTCCTCCACTCTACTCAGTATGCACTTGCTATGTAGCTACAGTGGCTGACTAGGTACAATATACACAATGATCTACAGTTTAGGATTACCTGATTTGAAAGGACACTTTACTGCTACACAGTTAAGGCTCACATATGTAACATAGGAATAAAGGCATAAATCAAAGTGGAAAGGGATGATAAAGAAATGGGAAGAGCCTGAAAACAAGGAGAGAATAGAATTTTGGATACAGGTTCTTAAGGAGAATAACAACAACCATACAGATTACATTCATAAAGTAGCTTTGTTCTTAGAATACCATTTGCTATCACTGGAATGAAGAAAGGATATTGTACCAATAGGGATGACTGCAACTATGGATATAGAAAATAGGCAAGAGGGGTCTGGAATTTCCTAGATAAAATTAGCAAAGGCTGTGGCGAGGGTCATAGTGGGCCAGAGTGCTCTGAAAAGCATCTCCTTGTTTAGCTTTCATTGTTCTTTCCACCGTGAGATCTCCTTTGGGATGATGGTCTTATTCTGTGTATTTTGATACCATATATTTCTTAAGTATCAATGAAGTGTCTTCATATGTAAGAAGGCAAGAGAAACCATTAGAATACAGGATGACACACAACACAACAACCTACGGAACTTCCTTGTTAATAATGTTTTGTAAGTATACAGTCAGGTGAAACACTTTGTCCTGTGGGATGAAAGTTGTGTGAAGGGTGATGTCCAGATATGTTCCCAGGAAAACCAAGTTGGTTGTGGCTGTGAAATTAAATTAAATTTTGTTGATAGTGAGACCCAAATCCCTTAAGTCAGGGTGAACTTCAAAAGCCTTGTGAACCTCATGCTGGGATGAGGCAATCATCCAGGTAGGGGTAGACTTAGATACCCTTTCTCCAGCAATATACAATTACTGGAGCCAAGTATTTTGTGAAGATTCTGAGTGCAGCAGACAATCCAAAGGTCAAGGGGGTGACGTGGGAATGTTTCCCCATCACTGCAAGTCTGAGAAACTTCTTGTAGCTTTGGATAATGGGAGTATGAAGGTATGTGTCATTCAAGTCAAAAGCGACCATGACAGCCTGGAGTGGTACA
The DNA here is from genome assembly GCF_019279795.1 of Protopterus annectens. Classification (NCBI taxonomy): domain Eukaryota; kingdom Metazoa; phylum Chordata; order Ceratodontiformes; family Protopteridae; genus Protopterus; species Protopterus annectens. The sequence goes on along the minus strand of NC_056727.1, from coordinate 703,163,078 downwards.
AGTAATAAAAGACTTTGGAACATTAGCATTCTGAATTTTGGCACAAAGACAAAATTGTTTAGCTAGGGTAAGTCCAGGATGGGTCTCCATGTGCCTTCATTTCTTAGGACTAGAAAGGGTCTTGAATAGAACCCTAGTCCTGCCTCTCCATCTAGGACATGCTCTATGGTCAATGACTGCATCAATTATTTTAAGATTACAGGGATAAAATATATACAAGTATAAATACCACAATGGGTCTCACCAGAAAAGTGGCTACTGCCTAATGAGACTAACCCAGTCTACAAAGAAGTAAAGAAATGACCCCTGGGGACTGGAGGAATGCCTCTGCATATTGAAACTATCTGGAAAGTACAGTTCTGTAATGGTAAATGTTCATTTCACACTGTTTCAATGTCAAATAGTGTCTGTGCTTGCACAAACATCACACTGGCAGCTTTCCAGAGCTCAAAATCCCCTCCTCTGATTCTCTGTGATAGGGGATTGGCTAAGCCTCTCTCATTAGAGAAAGCTTAAACCCTGTCACAGAAAGCCACATATTCAAGCTTTTGGTGTCAAGTAGGAAGAACCAAGAAAGACCAAAAGAATTGCCTGAAACCAACCAATTTGTAGCCCAAAACAATAACAAAAATAACCAAAGCCAACCAACTCAGCAAAGTTGGATACCATCAAACTATATACAAAATAAGGGGGGATAGTGAGTGGATTTTGCCACTGAGGCAGTGTGAAATTCAAACATCTACTGTAGGACTTACACAACTGTACTGGGTTCATCATTCCTGCTTCAGTGGCATACAGGTAGACTTCCCAAAGCTTACCCTATCTGGGAGGAGGAATGATAAGGATCTAAGAGCCCCGGGACAATGGACCTCACAAAACCTGCTTTGGAACTTGATAAAGAATCTAGTTTGTAGAGCTTTGTAAATGTATGAACAAAGGACCAAGTTGCTGCCTCTACAATGCTTTCAGTGTCCATTCCATTCCAATATGCCACCGAAGAGGATAAGGCTCTGGTGGAATATGCCTTAGCATTGCCTGGAATAATTTACCATGATTTACTATGATAAGAGTAACATTAAACAACAGCAGATGACAAACAATGAGCATTTTTTTTGCTTATAAACAGGTTGGCACTTCTTAGCCACAAAATAGGAAAAGTACAGTTTTGTACCTGCCATAAATGTAGATGTCCGATAGGAATGCATCTGCAGTCCTTACAAATGGGTTGTCCTGTCGTCAGGCAGCCCTTCGGTCGGCCGGATTCCAAAGTCTGGGTCTGGCCTCGGCTGGTGTCGCACTTCACCCGACGTCATAGCTGCAGTTATTCGGGTATAAAGGCATCAGCCGACGCCATTTTCCTCAGTGTTTCTTGCCCCAGATGCCAGGTGCCCTCTAGGAAGGCTAAATTTGGATAAATGCAAATGATTCCAAATAGTAGAGAGCAAACAAAAAATAAGCATGTATGTACATATATACAAACAAATACACCATAATAGATTCCCCCAGCTAGCTATAAGATGGGCAAATACCCTACGAGTACCACAGAGGGGAAGGAGGGTGGGTAATCCTGACTGCAGATGCATTCCTATCGGGCATCTACATTTATGGTAGGTACAAAACTGTACTATGTCCTTCAAGGATGCATCTGCAGTCCTTACAAATGGGTAGAATACCATAGCCAAACTGGGGGAGGAGGAGAAATGAAATGATGGTGTAGTTAAGATCCCTTGCAAAACAGCAGTGGCAAAACCTGCTCGGGATCTAGAGTATAAAGGTAAATTATAATGCTTGGCAAATGTATGCACGGAGCTCCAAGTAGCAGCCTCTAAAATGTCTTTGGTAGCCACTCCTCGTAGAAAAGCTGTGGTAGTGGCTGTAGCCCTTGTAGAGTGAGGCCTGATGTTTTCTGGAGTTTTCTTCCCATGGTAGGAGTAACAAAATCTAATGCAATTTCCTATCCACTTAGAGATTGTCTGTTTTGAAATTGCTTTTCCTTCCATTCCTGTTGCATATGCTACCAGTAGCTGGTCAGTTTTTCTATTGCCCTTGGTCCTGTCCAGGTAGTAGCGTAATTGTCTATGCACATCCAAGGTATGCAACAGTCTTTCTCCCCTGTTTTGTGGGTTGGGGAAGAATGTAGGTAGGTGGATAGCCTGATTCAAAGATACTCTGGAGACCACCTTAGGCATAAAAGTAGGATTTGTTCTCATGGACACTCTATCTTGATGGAAGATCAGGAAGGGCTGTACTGCCATTAATGCCTGTAGCTCAGATACCCTTCTTGCTGAAGTGATTGCCAGCAGGAAAGCGGTTTTCCATGATAAGTATTGTAATTCTGCTGTTGCTGCTGGTTCGAAAGGAGGGAGTGTCAATTTTTCTAGCACAAAGTTCAAGTCCCATGTTGGCAATGGTGGCTTCCTAGGTGGTTTTACATTTTAATTCCTCTCAGAAACTGCCTGAGCAGAGGATGTGAGAAGACTGGAGGATCCAAGTCGTATTCTGCTGAAATAGCTGATGCATGAATCTTAATGGAAGAATAGGACAGGCCTTTGTGGAAGAGCTCTGCCAAGTATTCCAGGATGTTGGCTATGTTTACCAGTGATACATTTTCTCCTTTTGCAGTACTCCAAATGGAATATCTTTTCCATTTTGCTGAATAATTTTTCCTTGTTGAGGGTCTGCGAGACTCCAAGATAATGTCTTTAACCCTTTGGGATAAATTTGGGTTATTTGTTCTTATGCAATGTTCCAGGCAGTCAGCTGCAGTGTTTTCAGGTTTGGATGCAGGGTGTTGTAGTTGTTCTGTGTTAACAGCAAGGGAACAAGGGGTAGGGGCCATATTTGTTCCCGAGACATGCTCTTCAGTAATGGGTACCAATGTTGTTTTGGCCAGTCTGGAGCTATCAGAATGGTCCTTGGACGGTCCTCTTTGATCTTCAATAGCACCTTGTGCATCAAAGGAAGTGGTGGGAATGCATATGCTGTCAGGTTTTTCCAAATGAAAGATAGGGAGTCCACCTTCCAAGCAAGTGGGTGGTACGTCCTTGTGCAGAATTTCTGTAGTTGATGATTGCGTGGGGATGCAAATAAGTCTATTTGTGGGAGTCCCCATTTTCTTGTAATGGTTTTGAAGATGTCCGGATGCAGCATCCATTCGTGGGCATCCGTGGTAGTTCTGCTTAGTATGTCTGCTAGAATGTTTTCTTTTCCTGGTACAAAAATTGCTTGTAACTGAATGTTGTAACTCAGGGCCACATTCCAGAGGTCCATTGCCATCCGGCATAGAGGGTACGAATGTGTGCATCCCTGTTTGTTGATGTACCACATAACTGTGGTGTTGTCTGTCCTTATCAACAGTTGACCTTGTCGAAGAAATGGTCTGAATGTCTGAATTGCCAGTTTTACTGCCAGCATTTCCTTTTGATTTATGTGTAGGTACAGTTGGTCCTGAGTCCATAAACCTTGTATGCACTTGTCCAGCATGTGGGCCCCCCAACCGAGGTCTGAGGCGTCCGTTGTGATGGTTTGGCTTGGTTGAGTGTTGTGGAAGGGCAATCCTTTGTTTGATTGACAGGCCTGAGCCCACCATTGGAACTCTTGCTTCAGGCATGGAATTATTGGAATTTGGGTTTCTAGGCTGTGCTTGTGCTGAGACCATAAATTCCTTAGGTACCACTGTAACTTTCGCATATGCAGTCTGGCATGTGGAACCAATATTATGCAGGATGCCATGAAACCCAAGGCTTGCAGGACTTTTCTTGCTGTTAGATGGTTCTGCTTTGTTAATGCCAAGAAGTAGAGAGGGAGTTGCTCCTGTTTTTCTACTGTTAGGAATGCCATTTGTTTCGATGTGTCCAGCTCTGCACCCAAAAAGGTTATCCTTTGGGATGGTATCAGCCTTGACTTTTTTATATTGACTGTGTATCCCAGGGCTTGTAGCAGGTAAATGACCCTTTTCAAGTCTTCTGCTAGCTTGTTTTTGTTGTTCGCTTGTATCAGGCAGTCGTCCAGGTAAAGGTAGATTTGGATTCCCTGAAGCCTGCAATGAGCAATTACTGATGCCAGGCATTTCGTGAACACTCTGGGCGCAGTAGATAAGCCAAAGGGCAATGCTGAGAATTGATAATGCTCTGATCCTGCAAGAAATCTGAGGTATCTTCTGCAATTTGGTCGTATGGGGACGTGCAGGTATGCCTCCTTGAGATCTAGAGTTACCAGCCAAGACTCCTTGCCCAGCATGGGAAGAAGCTGCTGTAGGGTCATCATTTTGAATTTTGGAACAATGAGGAATGTGTTTAAAGCGGACAGGTCGAGAATAGGTCTCCATTTGCTTTCTTTTCTTGGTACCAGGAAGAGTCTGGAGTAAAATCCCTGTCCTTTCTCCATAGATGGTACCTTTTCCACAGCTCTCATCCTTAATAATTGAGTTATTTGTTTTAGAGCTTCTGCCTTTTGATTTGGAGGTAGGTTTGGCATTCCTCTCTTCCCTGGTAGAGTATGGAAGTGAAACCTGTAACCTTGGTCTATTGTCTGCAAAATCCACTTGTCTCTTGTGATGTAATGCCAGTTTACTGAAAATAAAGCTAGCTTCCCGCCCAAGGGTGCTTCTAGTTGTTCCCTGGTAGGCGGTGCTAGAGCCAAGTCACTGTGATTGTCCTGTAGTAGTGGTGGTGGCTGTGTCTGTGGCTGCACCTCGCTGGTTGTTACCCTGCCACTGGCGTCCCCTGTAGGCACCCCTGGATTGACTTCTGCCTCTTGAACGCCTATTCCTGCCTCTCTGAGCTCTGGAGGTGTCCGGAAAGGACCAATTCTTGGAGGGCCAATTCCTGCTAAACCTTGGAGGTTGGACCTGTAAGAAATCTTTCACTGTTTGGACAGATTTTGCCTTCTCTTCCATCTTCTTAAGCACCTGTTGTGCAGGAGAGCCAAACAAATTGATCTTGTCCATGGGAGCATCTAGTAGTTTTGATTTAACATGGTCTGGTAAGGCCTGCTCTTTTAACCATGCATGCCTTCTGATAACTGTGCCAGTCATGGCTGATCTAAAGGAAGCCTCCAGTGCATCATAGCCGCATTTTAAGGAATGGTTACTGACTTGCTGAATGTTATGTACCATTTCCTGAACAGATTTTTGTCTAATGGTTCATCCGAGGACAGCTTTTTGGTTAACTGGTCTAGCATAAATTCTTGATACTGGATCATGTGGAATTGACAGTTCAAGGCCCTAGCTGAAAGAGTAGCAGAAGTGTAAACTTTTTACCCCATCTCTCTAAGGACCTGGATTCCCTTTCAGAGGGAGGGTTTTTGGCAGAGGTAGCTGCTACAGCCTTAGGACCCTGGGAGATAGTCTCGGATCTGCAAAAGGAGCCTTATACAAATGGTAATGCGTGTCCGGGACCCTGTAGTACCTATCGGGCTTAGCAGGGGCCGGGGGTAGTGAATCAGGAGCAGTACAAGCATCATTAAATGCATCATCTACAACAGAGAGAACTGGAGGTATGGCTAAAGGCCTATGTTGTGGTAAATGCAGAAAAGTTCTAAGCCTTTTTCTAGAGTCTGAAAAATCCTGGCCCTGCCACTGAAATTGTTCCCTCATAGCATGCAAGGTTTCCCCAAAGGAAAATTCCTCAGGTGGAGAGGCAGAAGGAATGGACTCTTCAGCATCAGAGTCTTCATAAGGGGAGAAAGAAGCCTCTGGAGGGTTTGTATTATCTGAATCATCAGAGGAATCATCCGTAGAAACTGGCTCAGGGGGCTCTGCTCTAGGCCTCTTCTCTGGAGGTGGGTGAGAGGCCCTGTCTGGGTGAGGTTGGGATCCCCGGATTAAAGAAATGAGATCCTCTGCTAGACTAAGCATTTGTGAACTAGAGCTAGGCCTGTGAGAGGGGGTCTTAGCAGGCACAGATTTAGTAGTTTTAGCTGCTTTAGCCCTGGCAAAGGCCTTAATGGACATGGATGCAGGTGGCCTAGCAGCTCCACGTGCAGGGGTAGAGATATCCAAGGGGATAGTGTCAGATAATTCCTGAGAAACTGCAAGAGCAGGAGGGATTTCAGAAGCCGATTCCACCAGGTTGGAAGAGGCCTCGGTAGGAGGTAAGTTTTCGGCTGCAGGAAGAACCGCTTGCTCGGTTTCAGCCGAAACCGAGACACTCGCAGTTGGCTTAACCGCGGTTTCGGCCGAAACCGCAGACCGCGAGTGTCGGTCCTTTTCCTTGCGCTTTTTAGATATTTGCGTAGTCGGAGGATCCGACGGCATAATGTAAGCAAAATCGGAGCCGAAAAACTCCTCAGCAAATTCCGACCAACGTCTAAGCGTCCGTCGGTTAAAAGAAGCACAGGCTAGACAAGCTACTACGTTGTGGTCTGGGCCTAAACAAGGTAAGCAGTACGAGTGGAAATCTTTATGAGGTATTTGTTTCCCACAAGTTAAACAGTTATTCACTTTTTCTGACATTGGCTGAGGCAAGAAAGAGTCCCCAACGGGGTACTTAGCTTTTTAGAAGTCTTCGGTAGAAGTATTCGGTAGTAGTAATCTCTGGTTCTGACCGACCAGCACTTGCGAACAGCTTCTGCTTCGGGCGCCACGCGGCAAGAAAGACTGAGGAAAATGGCGTCGGCTGATGCCTTTATACCCGAATAACTGCAGCTATGACGTCGGGTGAAGTGCGACACCAGCCGAGGCCAGACCCAGACTTTGGAATCCGGCCGACCGAAGGGCTGCCTGACGACAGGACAACCCATTTGTAAGGACTGCAGATGCATCCTTGAAGGACATCTTGTTCACCTTCCAAAAGAATCAGACTAGATAGAATCAGTGCGTTCCCTACATTCTGCATCAGAGTCCTCATCAAAATCAGTGATGCTAGTCTGATCTCTAGAGAAGGTAGCCCCACAGTTATTCTGAATAGGAGCATAGTCTCCAAGATTAGCTGACTGTAATACACTCAACTAAGGAAATCACATGAGCCCAATACATGGTAATAGCCTGAAAGTTTGTCATGCGGTAAAGTTTCTGCTCCTTCTTACTATGACAAAATATGTCTATCAAGGAGACTCTTACCATAGGAGACTCTTACCATGGATCTCTCCTGCAGCGAAAGGGCTTGGTCCTCCTGTACCTGCACCAGGTACTGGAACACCCTGGAGAATGTGTCTGAACCTGATACCAGGGGGGAAAGGGTAACTGAAGGCAAACACAGATTCACAAACCATAGGCTGAAGCATGTTTCTGTTGAGTTTTTCTTTTTAGGTGCAAAAGAATTTGATGGGATAAGAGGGCAGATGTATCAGGATCCATCAAGTCAGGGAAAAAAACAACAACCAGAATAATACACTGACACCATTAAGGGTTGACTAAGCAATAACAAAAATATAAACTGTGTTCAAACATAGCAAATGGGGCTAAATGAATAAAATATAGCTGAAACAGTTTAAATTGTGCTAAGCCTTGTTATACAATCTGCATGGTAAACAGCACACACAAGCACAGTACCAAGTAAAATTAATTTGTCCAGACAGAGACCAAAAATTAAATATATGGCCCTAAATCAAATAGAAACCCTTTGAAACAGCAGAAACAAGCAATTACATACAGATTTTCTTGTCACAAAGGAACAAAAATTTCCACTGAAAATGCAAATAAAGTAATTACCGATAAAATCAAAACTTAACGATAAAAATGGCTACAGCATATTTAAAATGCCCTGTGCATCCAGACCCAGTCGGCAGCCTGCTTTTTTCATCACTGGTAGCCTCCTGTAAATTTCCAACAAAAAATCTCCTGCCTGAACAAAGCTATCCTGCCAACCTCTAACCACAAACTACTCTCCAGAAGTCAATCCTTCAATTTGACTAAGGTTAATACCTTAAACTGAGCTGTAATACCATATTCTGTAAAACTGCTGACCTGGGTCTAAAGGCACCATTAGTCTGTCCCCCGTAATTAACTGTCTCTCTCCCTGGCTTTAAATTGACTAGTCAGCCCCTAGCATGTATTCCTTAATCCTGGAGCTACTCCCTGTATATTTGCTTTCTCACTCAGTTCTCCCACTCTTAGCTTCTGCATGTGTTTGTCCCACAGTTTAAACATAGTCCACGATCTAGTGCAAATTTTCAGCTTAAAGTACAGCATACATTCAAACAGAGTTAAAATACAGCATTAGGTACTAAAGCATAAGAAAACACTTACAGTCTGTATTAGCCCCGCTACGCTTGGGCTCGCTCCGCACCCCACCCTGCCCCAAATCCTACCCACCCCCAGTACCTCTACATTTATAGATACCTAACCACACCTCTGCTAAATATCCCATCAGCTATCACCTCCACTCACTCTCCGCCATGTTCCTTCTTCCTATCAGCTCTCAGTTGCATCCACCCACTCCACTAAACCAAATATTCTAATCCATATTTCTACTGCAGTGACAGTCACATAACTGATTCTAACTACTATTCTTCTCTCATTATGTTCCACTACTACAAAACTAACCATTCTGCTAAGAATCTATGTACTCACCATGTATGAAAGCAATACACTTATTGGTTATCAATACCCTAGAGGCCATACTATTACACCAACTATAAAACACCCCACCTTTAACCATGCCTATGAAAATGTGAACTACTCAACCCCTTGCTCACTCTTTCAGCATACCAACCCAAGGCACACCAGCCCTAGAACAAGACAATACCACAAACTCTTATATAAACTTCTGAGGCTTATCACCAAATACAAATCCAGCCTCTTACTTGATGGTGACATTCACCCTAACCCCAGCCCATCCACCTTTGATAAATACACCCCATCCAACTGCAACCTAAACTGCCAAACTAGTATCAGTAGGCCAACTAACTCTCTCCTGGCCTGTCACCTCAATAGTAGGAGCATTAACAATAAGGTGCATGAACTGCATGCTCTTCTGGCAGTCCACTCCCTTGAGATACTATGTCTATCGGAGACCTGGTTAAAACCTCACACTACTGATAATGAGGTGTTACCTCCTGGGTATAACATACATAGGCTGGATTGGGTTTCCAGGAAGGGGGTGGGGTAGCCCTACTCTACAAATCTGAGTTGAATGACATCACCCACCTCAGATCAACAACTCTGAGATTCTAGTCACGAGGCTGCAGCTTAACAAAAATAAATGTATTAACATAATCTATATGTATATCCCCCCAAGTAACAACACAGCTACACCTGAAGACACCCTCCACTGGCTATCATGCCAATACCCCGAAGAAAACCTACTGCTCGGAGACTTTAACATAGACTGGGGTACCTGTTCCTCACAATCCCCCTCTACATAAATTAATCTGCACGCATTCACGCAAACCATAACTACCCCGACCAGGCTAGGAAAGCCCAACCAAAAAGAAACCATACTCAACTGGGTTCTTGTAAATAGTAACCCCCAACAGTACACTGTGGGGACCTTTCCCAGTGACCTAAGTGACCACCTCCTCACTTATGTAGCCAAATAAAAAGCCATTAACCCACATCCACCTGTAATCAGAAAAGTCAGAAACAATAAAGACTTTCACCCAGCCAAATTCCAACAGGAACTTGACTCCTGTAATTGGTCTATGCTAAAACACCTCCCCCTAGAAGAGGCAGTTGTATATTTTAACAATAGATTTCTCGAAATCCTAGATCTGCATACCCCTGTCCGCTCAAAACAAATTAAAGCAAGAGCTGCACCATGGCTTACTAAAGAGTCCACACAAAAATCAATAGCAGAAACAAATTATGGGCCCTATGGTGCACCACTAAAGACCCCTATAATCATGTTAAATACAGGGAAGCTAGGAATGACACTAAAGTCCATCCTAAAAGACAAAAACAATACTACTGTAATTTACAGACAGTTAAACCAGAACAATCCTTAGAAATTCTGGGTAGGTCTGTATAATCTGCTTCAACCTGGAAAAACATCCACCCCCCCCCCACCCCTGCCACAACCACTGATAAATCTCCTGAGGATGTCTCAAACTGCTTCAACCGTTTCTTTACTGAAACAATTCAAACGCTAGCTAGCCAACTACCTCCTAGCTCCCCCAGTCCTGATACAACTACCCCTCTAAACCAACCCTTACTTAGCTTCAAACCAGTGCCCACATCACTCATCCGTTCTCTCATCAAAAAATTAAAATCCACCACACTCTCCACTGACCAACTCCCTGCCGAGTACCTCCAAAAATCAGCTGATGCCACTGCCTATCCCATTTCAATACTAATTAACCATACCATAGTAGAAGCAACAATTCCCACCATTTGGAAAACAGCCTATGTAATCCCGCTACATAAAGGAGGATCTTCCACAGATTTCTCTAACTACAGACCAACAGCTATACTTTCCCCAATTGCAAAATTAATGGAAAAAATGTATTCACAAACAACTTTTGCACCACCTAATCCAAAATCATCTTATGGCTGACACCCAACACGGCTTACGTCCACACCACAGCACAACTTCAGCCCTCCTGGCTTTTACCAATATCATAAACAACAACTGTAACAATAATTATATCTCTTCTGCCCTCTTCTTGGATCTCTCCAAGGCGTTTGACATGGTAGATCACCTACTCTTGTTACACACCCTGCAAACCTTCTATCTAGATTCCAAAGCCCTTCTATGGTTCAAATCCTACCTGAATGGGAGGCAGCAGGCTGTTCGCTGGCAGAACAAGCTTTCCAACTTGCTAACAAACACCCTTGGAGTACCACAAGGCTTAATATTAGGGCCCCTACTGTTTTCCATCTTTATTAATGACCTATATAGTGTCATCCCAAAAGTCAGCTGTATCCAATACGCTGATGACTCTACCCTGATCTGCTTGGCTACGTCCCCCGAACTGAGGTATGCTACCCAGTCCACCTTTAAAACCATAGAGAACTGGGTCTCTGAAGACCGCCTGCTATTAAACCCTAAAAAAAATAAAATGTTGTTTTTCTCACCTACACCAAGGTCTGCTGCCTTTACCTTTAACATAATGGCGAAAGACGGTACTATCTCCCCCTGACCCCTCTCCAAAAATACTAGGTGTTATTATTGACAATAACCTAAAATTTGATTTGCATGTCAATCAAGTAATCAAAAACATTGATAAAAAATAGGTTCTCTGTATAGAATAAAAGCCTTTCTAACCCCCCGTGCCAGGATTGCCATAGCCCAGACCCACCTAATATCAACACTTCTATATGCTTCCCCCCTCTACTCTAATCTTAACAAGTCAATAATAAATAAACTGTCAACCTGTTACAATCACATTGCCAGGTTTGCCACAGGCCTGCCATTTAGAACACACCACTGCATTAACCTCAAACAACTTTGGTGGCTAGAACTTCCCAGTCTAATCCAATACAACCTCCTGATTATAGCTAATAAAATTATCTATAACCCACATGATACAGCATCCCTTAGGAACATTATCACCCCCCCCCATAACAATCAGAGACAGCTTAGATCCTCGAACAAATTGCTGATTCAGACAATCAAAATTAACAATACAGCTGGGGAAGCCCTCTTTGCCAACTCAGCAGGTAGAATCTAGAATCTCCTCCCAGCTGATGTTACTTTGCTCTCCAACCTAGGCCAATTTAAAACCAAACTCAAACAACATCTGGCATTAAAATGGCTTTGCCACTGTAACAAGCCTGGATAACCCTCATCATGAATGTAAATAGTTATTAATATATTCATTTTTCCTAATGTCAGTTTTTATTTCCCCTGGCTGAAACCAGGGATAACTATAACTGTGAATTTGTCTGTATCATGTTTTATACCATGTCTCCTCTGTAAATAGTTTACCTCTAACTATGTCTTCTTTGTTTATATTTCGACTCTATAGCTTACCTCTAACTATGTCTTCTTTGTTTATATTTCGACTCTGTCTCACTTGTAGCTTTTCTCCCCAGGCCTTAGCTGAAAATGGGCATGAATCCAGTCGGACTATCCCGGTCAACAAATGTAAAATAAATAAAAATAAATAAAGATAAAGATGATGAAAAAGCAACATATGAAATATTTTCCGGTAAGAATTTCCAAATGGAGCAGATAACAAGAAGCCTAGTGTTAACCTGACACCACAGAATCTTCAGTTTTCCAGTACAAGTCACAGAAGACTTTTGAAAAGCCCCATAATGACTTAAAAGTAGTATTAAGTATACAAACAACATAGCAGTAAATTAGAATTCTGAAAGGAATTAACAGCAGTACTAAATAGCAAGAATATTTTCAAATCTAGGTGCTTAGGATTTCCCTCTCTCTTCCCCCCTTGGCTGACCTGGTGTGACTTTGTCTGAACTCTACAGTTCCCTACAAAATGGTGTCTACAGGACTGCAATCAGTTGTTTTCAACATTTAAACAGACTGAACTCTACAGTTCCCTACAAAACGGTGTCTACAGGACTGCAATCAACATTTAAACAGACTGAACTCTACAGTTCCCTACAAAACAGTGTCTACAGGACTGCAATCAGTTGTTTTCAACATTTAAACAGACTGAACTCTACAGTTCCCTACAAAACGGTGTCTACGGGACTGCAATCAGTTGTTTTCAACATTTAAACAGACCGAACTCTACAGTTCCCTACAAAACGGTGTCTACAGGACTGCAATCAGTTGTTTTCAACATTTAAACAGACTGAACTCTACAGTTCCCTACAAAACGGTGTCTACAGGACTGCAATCAGTTGTTTTCAACATTTAAACAGACTGAACTCTACAGTTCCCTACACAATGGTGTCTACAGGACTGCAATCAGTTGTTTTCAACATTTAAACAGAGTAGGTTACACAAAAAGCATTTGTTAAGCTTTCACTTACAGTGCTTTGTAATTAAGCAGGTCATCATATTGGTCAGCCATAGGGCTCTTTGTTTCTACTTGAGTGGTTGCCTCCTTCCCCTGTAACTGCAGTAAATTGACTCTTACATTAGAGCTGTAATACTTACCTTATAGCTTTAGGACACCTTAGGAAACCTTGTAAACTGCAATAGCCTCGCTATGCTCGGGCTCTCTTCGCTCCCCTCCCTGCCCCCAATTTCCTCCCACCCCCAGTACCTCTAAATTTATAGTACTATAGCCACTCCCCCACTTTCTAGATCCTATCTGCTTTCATCTGGGATAATTCCACCCACCCCTATTCTACTACCTACATTTAATAGCACCTATTAGCTTTCATCTGGCATTCTCCCATCCCCCTTCCAGTACCTTTACCTCACCACTCTATCTTCTGGTGTTGCATCACCAGGTAAAACAGTTCCTTCACTCACTAGCTGAATCACATATAATGATATACTCCTCTTTACTACCCCTCTTGTTCACACCATACCTCCTTACCTTGTATGAAAACCAGTTTCTTACGGGATTTCAGGTCCCAAAAGACCATACTATCACCCCAGCTGTAAATCCTTCCACCTTCAACCATACTTACAGTACCAGATCCTATCCAACATCTTATTCAGTCTATCAACATCTCAACCCTAGGCACATTAGCGCTAGATCCAAACATTACCACAAACTAATAAACAAATTTCTGAAGTTCACCACCAAGTATAGACTCAACCTAATACTTGGTGGTGATATTCACCCCAACCCTGGCCCACTCACTTCAGATACACATACCCCCTCTACTTGCAATCTAAGCTACAAACCTACAATTTATAGGCCAACTAACTCTCTCCTAGTCTGTCATCTCAATATTAGAAGCATTAATAACAAGGTACATGAATTGCATGCACTTCTGGATGTCCACTCCCCTGAGATTCTCTGTTTATCTGAAACCTGGTTAAAACCTAACACTAAAGACAATGAAGTGTTACCACCTGGGTACAACATACACAAGCTGGATCGTGCTTCGAGGAAGGGGGTGGGGTATCTGTACTCTATAAATCTGAGTTGAATGTCACCATAGATGCAATACAACCTCCTCAGATTAATAACTCTGAGATTCTTGCCACCAAATTGCAACTTAATAAAAATAAATGCATTAATATCATCTGTATGTACATTCTCCCAGGTAACAATATATCTACATTTGAAGATATCCTGCACTGGTTATCATGTCACTACCCCCAAGAAACCCTACTACTTGGAGACTAACATAGACTGGGGCACCTGTTCCTTAGAATCCCCAACCACCCATATTAATCTGCATGCATTTACACAAATCATATCCACCCCTACCAGGATAGGTAAACCCAACCAAAAAGAAAGTATACTTGACTGGGTACTCATAAACAGTCACCCCCAACTGTACACCTCTGGTACCCTCCTTAATGGCCTAAGCGATCACCTTCTCACATATGTAATTAAGCACAAAACCATTAATTCCCAACAACTCTTACTCAGAAAGGTTCGAAACAATAAAAACTTTGACCCTGCCAAATTCCAACAAGAACTAAACTCATGTAATTGGTCTATTCTAAAACACCTCCCCTTAGAGGAAGCAGTAGCATACTTTAACAACAAATTCCTTGAGATCCTTGATTTGCATGCACCTGTTCGTTCAAAGAGAACCAACGCAAAAACTGCACCATGGCTTTCTATAGAGTCTAAACTCACAATTACCCTTAGAAACAAAGCATGGGCTTTATGGCGTTCTTCTAAAGACCCTCAAGATTACATTAAATACAGGCAATCCAGGAACGAAACCAAAAAAACAATTTTACAAGACAAAAAAACAATACTACTGTAATTTACAGACAGTAAATCAAAATAACCCTCAGAAGTTTTGGGCAGGTTAAAATAATCTACTACATCCTGGACAAACTTCAACCCCAATCCCTGCTGCTACTATTGATAAAACCCCTGAAGATGTTTCTGATAGTTTTAACCAATTCTTTACTGAGACAATTCAAGCCCTAGCTAGCCAACTACCTCCTAGCTCCCCTGGTCCTGAAAGTAGCACCCCGAGAAACCTACTTGCTTTCAGCTTCCAACCAGTCGCCACTTCACTTATCCGTACCTTGATCAAAAAATTAAAACCCACTACACTTTCTGCTGATCAACTCCCTGCCGAGTACCTACAAAAATCAGCTGATGCTATTGCTTACCCCGTCTCAATACTAATCAATCAAACCATAGTAGAAGCTAAAATTCCCACAATCTGGAAAATATCCTATGTAATCCCACTTCACAAAGGAGGCAGCTCTACTGAATTCTCCAATTATAGGCCAATAGCTATACTCTTTCCACTTGCAAAGATTATGGAAAAATGCATTCATAGACAATTCATGCACCACCTAATCCAAAATCGCCTTATGGCAGACACTCAGCATGGCTTCCGTCCTCATCACAGCACTACTTTAGCCCTCCTAGCCTTTACTAACACCATAAGCCATAATCGCAACAACAATTATATATCCTCAGCCCTCTTTTTGGATCTTTCCAAGGCATTCGATATGGTTGATCACCAACTTTTAATCCACACCCTGCAAACATTCTGTCTAGATACTGGAGCCCTCCAATGGTTTCAATCCTACCTGAATGGTCGACAGCAGGCTGTCCTCTGGCAGAACAAACTCTCTAACCTTCTACCTAACACCCTCGGAGTACCATAAGGCTCTATACTAGGGCCCTTGCTGTTCTCCATCTTCATTAATGACCTTTATACTGTCATCCCAAAAATCAGCTGTATCCAATATGCTGATGACTCTACTCTGATTTGCTCAGCCACATCTCCAGTAGAGTTATGGTCAGCTACCCAGACCACCTTTAATACAATAGAAAACTGGCTTTCTGAACATCGCCTGATCCTAAATCCCAAAAAAACTAAAATGCTGTTATTTTCACCAACACGTAGGTCTACCGCTTTCACCTTTACCATAAAATCAAATGATGGCACAATAATCTCCCCTGACCCATCTACAAAACTATTAGGTGTCATCATAGACAATAAAGTACAGTTTTGTACCTACCATAAATGTAGATGTTCGAGGATCCACATTGCTGCAGTCCTAACTATTGGGTAGTCCGCTGTCCAGTCGGCCCGAATACCAAAGTATATGGCTGACGTCGGTCAGGGCGCATTAGACTGACGTCAGTACGTCAGGGGACTAATGCGCATGACCGACGTCATATCTTCAGTCTTTTCTTGCCCCAGATGTCAGAAGACCCTGAAAAGATAAGGCCAAAACCAAAAACTCCAAATATACCTGCACCAAAAATATGTACAATATATACAAAATTACCAGAATATAACCTCACCTACACAACCACCCCTAAACACAGAGGGGAAGGAGGGAGGGTAAATTGGACTGCAGCAATGTGGATCCTCGAACATCTACATTTATGGTAGGTACAAAACTGTACTATGTTCTTCATTCCACATTGCTGCAGTCCTAACTATTGGGTAGAATCCCAAAGCAGAGGTAAGGGAGGCTGGCAAATCATAAGGAAGCAGGAACTGACAACATGCCTTGCAAAATAGCTGTGGCAAAACCAGCCCTAGACTTAGAGTAGAGAGGAAGGTGATAATGCTTAGAGAAAGTATGCACTGAACTCCAAGTAGCTGCCTCCAAAATATCCTTAGTTGCCACCCCCCTTAGAAATGCTGTTGAAGTGGCAGTAGCCCTAGTGGAATGAGGCCTAATCCCAACTGGAATCTCTTTGCCATGATGGGAATAACAAAATGCAATGCAAAACCCAATCCACCTAGAAATAGTTTGTTTTGACACAGGCTTGCCCTCTGAACCCAAAGCAAAAGAAACAAACAACTGCTGAGACTGCCTAAAATCCTTAGTCCTGCTCAAATAATAACGCAACTGCCTGTGTACATCTAAAGTGTGCAAAATCTTTTCCCCTTTATTTTGAGGATCTGCATAAAAAGTAGGCAAATGAATAGTTTGGTTTAAAGCCACACTAGAAACCACCTTAGGCATAAAGGAAGGATTAGTGCGTAAAGATACCCTATCCTTATGAAAAATCAAAAGGCTCTACCGCCATAAGGGCCTGCAACTCAGAAACCCTTCTTGCAGAAGTAATGGCCAACAAAAAGCAGTCTTCCATGACAAGTATTTCAATTCAGCAGTAGCCGAGGCTCAAAAGGTTGTAGAGTAAGTTTCTCCAACACAAAATTGAGATCCCAAGCAGGAGTAGGAGCTCTACGTGGGGTCTTATATTCTTTGCCCTCTAAGAAATTGCTTGAACAAAGGATGTGAAAACAATGGTGGGTCACAATCATAGTGAGCTGAAATTGCTGCAGCATGAATCTTAATGGAAGAGAAAGACAAACCTTTGTCCAATAACTCAGTAAGATATTGAAGAGCCACACTCAAATTAGGCTCAGAAATCTCCAAATTGTTTGCTGCACTCCAAAATAAAAATCTCTTCCATTTTTCTGCGTACACTTTCCTTGTACTAGGTCTTCTGGCTTCCATAATCACATTTAAAACTTGTTGAGGAAGTTGAGACCTGCTGTCTTTCAAAACAGAATATGCCAGGCTGTTAGATGAAGAGAGTGAAGCTTGACATTGAGCAGGTGACCGTCCCTCTGAGACAACAGGTGTGGAATCAAGGGTAAAGGCCATGGAGGCTTCCTTACCAGACTCCTCAGTAATGGGTACCAGTGCTGCGAGGCCAATCTGGAGCTATTAAAATCATCCTTGGCTTGTCTTGTCTGACCTTTAGAAGCACCTTTGGGAGAAGAGGCAGAGGTGGAAAAGCATACACATGAAGATTTTTCCAACTGAAAGAAAGAGCATCCACTTTCCAAGCTGTGTGATGAAACCTCTTTGTGCAAAACTTTGGCAGCTGGTGGTTTAGTGGAGAAGCGAACAGATCTATGTCTGGAGTTCCCCATGACACTGTCAATTTTTGAAATACATGAAGATCCAGTTTCCACTCGTGGGGATCCATGATTTGTCTGCTTAACACATCTGCTAAGGAGTTCTGTGCTCCTGGCAGAAACCTTGCCTGAAGAGTTAGTTGCAAGCTGAGCGCAGTCTCCCATAAAATCATTGCTTGCCTGCACAATGGGTAAGAATGTGTTCCCCCTTGTTAGTTGATGTACCACATGACAGTTGTGTTGTCTGTTAGAATCAACACCTGCCCTGGAAGAAGTAACTCCTTGAAAGCCATTAATGCAAACTGGACTGCTAACATCTCTTTCATGTTGATATGTAGATGCTGTAGTCTGGCAGGCCACTTGTCTTGTATCCACTTTCCATTTAGATGAGCTCCCCAAGCAATGTCTGAGGCATCTGTCGTTAGTATCTGACTCGCCTCTGGCCGGGTCACAGAGAGTCCCTTGTTTAGGTGACATTCCTGAGCCCACCACAAAATTCCTTTTGAATGCAAGGTATTATTTGAATGACAGTGTCCAAATCCTGGCAGTGCTGTGTCCATACATTTTGAGATACCATTGCAGCTTCCTCATATGCAGTTTGGCATTGGGAAGCACCAGAATACAAGATGCCATGAACCCTAAGGCTTGAAGGACTGTCCTTGCAGTCAGCCCGGACTGAAGAGATAGTTGATGGAAGTAACTGGAAAGATTCTTTTGTTTGTCCGGGGTTAAAAGGCCATCTGGGCTGCTGTATTCAGTCTCACACCCAGAAAGCACATGTCTTGAGAGGGTACTAGACTGGACTTTATTTCGTTCACAGAATACCCTAGGCATCTTAGCACTGCTATGACATAATCCAAATGCTGTAGAAGGTCTTCCTTTTCTTGAGCTAGAATCAGGCAGTCGTCCAAGTAAGGATAGATTTGAATTCCTTTTAGCCTGAAGTAAGCTATCACTGGAGCCAGAACCTTTGTGAATACTCTGGGCAGTGGATAAGCCAAAGGGCAATGCAGAGAACTGATAATGAAAATTTCCAGCTCGAAAACGCAGATACTTCCTGCAACTTAGTCTTATAGGCACATGAAGGTAAGCTTCCTTGAGATCTAAAGTTACCATCCAGTGATCTTTGCCCAGCAGAGGTAAAAGCTGTTGTAACGTCAACATTTTGAACTTGGGAATGTCCAGATAAGTGTTGAGGATAGATAAATCCAAAATTGGTCTCCACGTGTTCCCCTTCTTCGGTACTAGGAACAGGCGAGAATAAAAACCTAGGCCCCTTTCTGGCACAGGAACTGGCTGAATGGCCCCTATTTGGAGCAACAGAAAAATTTGCTTGTGAGCCTCTTTTCTTTGTAGAGGAGGAATGTCTGGCATGCCTTTGAAAGGAGGCAAGGTATGGAAATAAAACCTGTAACTGTGGTGAATGATATCCAGAACCCATCTGTCTTGGGTAATTAAATCCCAATTTTCTTTGAAAAGAGACAGCCTTCCTCCCAAAGGTGCTGCCAGGCGAGAATGTACTGGCAGCTGAAAAGGCAGGTCATTGGGTCTGCTTACGAAAGGACTGACCCCTGCCCTCACCAAAAGTCTGAGCAGGGGAATTCCCTGTCCTAGGCCTAAAAGAACCTAAAGCTCTGCCCCTACGACGTCTAGACCTACCCCTAGACTGGGAATCATAAGCAGGATAAGTCCATCCCTTAGTAGGCCAATTTCTACTAAACTTCGGAGGCTGCACCTGCAAAAAATCCTTAACAGTTTGCATAGACTTAGCCTTGTCCTCCATTTTCTTTAAAACTGCTTCCACAGGCGAACCAAACAACACATCAGACTGCAAAGGAGCATCCAAAATCCTTGTTTTAACATGCTCGGCTAAATTCTGATCTCTCAACCAGGCATGCCTACGAAGAACAGAACCAGTGGCAGCCACCCTCGAGGAGGCCTGCACAGCATCAAAACCACACTGCAAGGAATGTTTACCCACCTGTTCGGACACATGAACTAAATCCTGCAATTCTTTACACTCAATACCTTCTGCCAGAGCATCCACCTTAGATTTCAATTGTGAAAGGAGGTAATTCTGATATTTTAACATGTGAAACTGACAATTCAACGCCCTCATGGCTAAAGTGGAAGAAGTATACACTTTCTTTCCCCATCTATCCAAAGCCCTTGCCTCTTTATCAGGAGGAACAGGATTTTTAACAACAGAGGCCTTCACCCCTTTAGGCCCCTGAGAGACAGTTTCCGGATCTGCCCTAGGACTCTTAAAAAGATACTTATGAGCTTCAGGCACCCTATAGTACCTATCCGGTTTAACTGGGGCAGGAGGCAAAGAATCAGGATTCAGGGAAGCCTCTGCAAAACATCTTCCACCACATTCAGAACAGGAGGTATAGCTAAAGGCCTATGCTGGGGTAAAAACAAGAATTCCCTAAGCCTCTTTCTGGAATCAGAGAAATCTTGACCTTCCCATTTAAAATGCTCCCTCATGGAATGCAGGGTCTCTGAAAATGAAAAATCCTCAGGAGGAGAAGCTGAAGGAGTAGAATCATCCACATCAGAATCAGAATAAGGAGGATACTCCTGCAAGTCTTCAGCCGAAGACTCAGAAGCCTCGAACAGTGCTCAAAACTCTCAAACTCAGGTTCCACCCTAGGCCTCTTATCAGGAGGGGGCATAGAACCTCTAATCATAGTAATCAAATCCTCTGCCATTTTAAGCATATGTTTCTTAGGCAAAGACCCTGAAGCACTAGGAGAAACCCCCACTGAAGCTACACTTGGCCTGCCTCTCAAAGAAGCCTTGGAAACAGAGGGGGAGGCTCTAACCACCTTAGGAAGAGAGGGAAGAACAGCCACCTGAGAAGCCCCCTCAGCCTGGCCTACTTCCTGAGAGGATACATCCTGTAACAATAAAGTCTCTCCCTGAGACTCCAAAGAAACACCTGGCAGAACCTCCGGCTCCACTGAGCCTTCTAAAGAACCGACGTCAGGGACTGTCGGTTCTTCCACTCTAGGCTTTGCTGCTTTGTCCTTGCGCTTTTTGCCCGAAGCGGGCGTCGGAGCATCCGACGGCATTTTATAATTACAACGCTTCCCAAAAACTAACCTGGCACAGTCTAACCTTCTCTTAATAGTGCGTTTGTTAAATCTAGCACAAGAGCGGCATCCAACAACGTCGTGCTCAGGCCCTAAACAAGGTATACACAAAGTATGGTAATCCCTATGAGGTATCTGTTTCCCACAAGAAATACAGTTATTCACTTTTTCTGACATCCGGTTAAATACTGAGGCAAGAAAAAAACAAAATATTCCCCAACGGGGTACTTAGCCAACTTTGATTTGGTCTGAAACTCTGACTTCAGAAACTTTCAGAACGCCAACCTGCACTCGCAAAATTGCTTCTGCATCGGACCATGCGGCAAAAAAGACTGGAGATATGACGTCGGTCATGCGCATTAGTCCCCTGACGTACTGACGTCAGTCTAATGCGCCCTGACCGACGTCAGCCATATACTTTGGTATTCGGGCCGACTGGACAGCGGACTACCCAATAGTTAGGACTGCAGCAATGTGGAATGAAGAACATTCTCAAATTTGACCTACATGTTAACCAAACTATCAAAACCATCAATAAAAAACTAGGGTCACTTTACAGAATAAAAGCCTTCCTAATCCCTCCAGCTAAAATTGCCATAGCTCGCTCTCACCTTCTTTCAACCCTTCTGTATGCATCCCCTCTACTCTCGAATTTGAACAAGACTGTCCTTAACAAACTCTCAATTTGCTACAACCACATTGCCAGGTTTGCCACTGGGCTGCCTTTTAGGACACATCATTGCATCAATCTAAATCAGCTTGGTTGGCTTGAACTACCTAGCCTAATCCAGTATAACCAACTGATTATGGCCTATAAAATCCTCTATAATCCGGACAATACTCCTGCACTTAAAAATATTATCACCCCTATAACAATCCTAGACCGCTTCGATCCTCTAACAAACTACTAATTCAGACTAGCAAAATTAATAACACAGCCGGTGATTCTCTCTTTGCAAACTCTGTAATTAGATCCTGGAACTCTCTTCCAGCTGATATTACCTTACTTTCCACCTTAGGTCAATTTAAAACTAGACTCAAACAACATTTGTCACTTAACTGGCTATGTCAATGTATCAAGCCTGGCTAACTCGAACGTGTAAAAATCTGTTAACCAGTTTACTGTGTAATTTAATTTAATCCTGGCTTGTGCTCAGGACTAACTTTAACCTGTGGAACTTGTTTAACTTGCTTACTTATGTAATCTCTGTAAATAATCTGTTTGTAATATGTAATGCTGGTATTATGTAATGCTGTATCTGCTTACCCTTGGAGCTTTTCTCCCTGGGCCTCTGCTGAAAATGGACATGCATCCAGTTGGACTATCCCGGTCAACAAATGTAAAATAAAAATAAAAATAAAAAATATTAAAAAAGTTAAAATACTTAAATATATGTTTTAAATAAAACAGAAAAAAATCCAAAATATATGACAATAAAGAGGAAGAGAAGTTCCCAAAGAAATCTTATCTGAGTCTGAAAGCGGTTACAATGCAGGCTATTTGAATGGTGCGAGTCCTATAGCTGGCAGTAAAATACTGGAAACTATCCATCTGTGACAGGGACTAGGCTTCCCCTGATAGAAAGGGCTTAGTCAATCCCCTATCGCAAAGAGTCAAAGGAAGGGATTTTGACCTCAAGAAAGCTGCCAGTGTGGGATTTGTGCAGACACAGAACACATATGCCACTGAAACAGAGTGAATGACAAACATCTGCAATTTGAAGCCTTTTTTGAATATGTTTACAATGTGCTAACACTGGGTGATGCTTTCCCAACTTTTTGTGAATAAGGCTAAGCTCCCATCAACTCCTACTCAGGGCTTCCTGTAAAAATGCTGAAACTCACAACACAGAGACCTGAAATGTTGAAAAAAAAGACCAAAAATACAGGAGAAAAGCAGGGGTCCTCTCCGATAATTTCTGCTTGAGTAGAGGAACCAGGGTTCATATTACGTTATCGAAACTTTAAAAGCTTGAACGCTATATGGCCGAACTTTTAAAATTTCGAAAATGACAGAAAAAAAAAATAAAAAACAGAAAAAAACTACCTAACAGTTGTAAGCAGGGGGGCAAGCCCCCTGTGCCCCCCACACCCCCTACTCTTTAAATATACCAACTTTGAGACTGCCATAAACAAATTCTACAACAGAAGGAAGAAACTGATGAGGAATAAGGTGAAGTCCCAAGACTGGAAAAACTCCCTTATCAGCCTCAACAAAAAGCTGAGATCCCTCATCAAATCCTCTAAAGCTAGCTATGAAAACACAATTGCAGCAGATAGTAAAGACAGCCACAAGGCCTTCTACAGTGAAGTAAAGAATCTCCACGGCAATACCCAGATTTGCTCTGAGTTACTGCACAATGGTACCTCCTATACCAAGCCAACAGATATTGCCAATATACTGGCAGACAGATTCAGTGCCAACTTTTCCCCTCTCTCCCACCAAAGGACCAATCACAATACCAGTAGATTGGCAGGCACCCAGTATTACTGCTGCACAGGTTAAAACAGCACTGTCCAAGGCCAAGAATACAACTTCTATGGGACCTGACAATATCCTTGGCTGTGTTCTACATGAACTACAGAGTGAACTGGCACCTCACCTGTGTGCCCTGTTGAATCACAGCCTCACCTCAGGCTTTGTCCTTACTGAATGGCAAACTGCTACAGTCATCCCTCCCCACAAAGGAGGAGCGACTAGAGACACTGGGAACTATTGCCGCATTAGCCTGACGAGTCTGATATGCAAACCTATGGAACGCATCATCATGGACCTAATAAACAAGGATATAGGGCATCTTCAAACTCTGGATTCCACGCAGTTTGGTTTTGTGAAGGGTAGATCATGCCTGCTCAACCGGGATGGCTTCTTTGAGTCAGTCACCAGAGCTGTGGATGAAGGCAAGGTGGTTCATGCAGCCTACTTTGATCTGGCCAAGGCCTTTGATACCATTCCCCACTCAGGAACCATAGAAAAACTCACTAAGGCATCAACTCCCATATCACTAGGTGGGTTGCAAACTGGCTCAAAGATAGAACCCACAGTGTGAAAGTAGCTGACTCCAAGTCAGACTGCCGACCAGTCATGAATTGAGTCCCACAGGGTTCAGTCCTGGGTCCTCTCCTGTTTGGTATCTACTTCTCTGAAGTCCAGGCCAACACGAAGGGACTCTGGCTGACAAAGTACTCAGACGACTGCAAGTTGGGAGCTATTAACTCCCCAAGTGATGTTGACATCCTACAGAAAGGCCTCACTGCGACCAACGACTAGTGTGAAAACCAGGGCCTTATGCTCAATGCCAAAAAATGTTTCATCATCCCCTTTGGGAAAAACTCGGTTCCCATGAAGTACCACATCAATGGTAGTCCACTGAACAGAGAAGGAGAAGAAGACGTTATAAGATATCAGAAAAACAGGTTGACCGCAACCTCTCTTTTGACCACCACATTGGCACTGTGGTCAGAAAGTCCTTCTAGGGGGTACATCTCATTACTAAGCGTTTTGTATCCAGGAAGAAAGAGATCATTGTCTCCCTCTACCCTTCCCTCATTAGGCCAATCATTTAATACAATGCCTCATTTGGCATGTACCTCACTAAACACCTGCATCAATTGGAAAGGTTGCAAAAGTACCTCACAAAGAGGATCCTAGGCCTTAAATACTTGTCCTATATGGACAGACTCAAAAAACTCCACAACTATTCTCTGTCTCATACCGCCTACTTAGAGGTGATCTCTGCTTGACTTACAAAGCCATGTCTAACCCAGCTCTATTAGAAATGCTACATCTAAAGAAATCCCAATCCATCCACACCACACACACTCCAGAGACCTCAACCTCATTACCACAATCAACAGAAAAAGATGGAGGGACAGGTTCATAACACAGAGACTGCCCATTCTATGAAATAGACTTCCAATACATGTCAAGCAGAGAGCCTCACTGGCCCTCTTCAAGAGAAATCTTGATGAGTGAATGGGAAATAGAAAATTCACCCCGGGGATCACTCCAGTGGCTCTACTTGATAGTAGCCCAAGGGCCTACATAAGTCTAGCCAACAAAGTTCCCTGGCTTACGTCACCCAAGAAAGTTATTTCCCTGTGCCACTGTCGAGCAGAGACACAGAAGTGATCCCCGGGTTGTATTTCCTATTTCCCATTCACTCACCAAGATTTTTTTTTTGAAGAGTGCTAATGAAGAACTTTGCTTGACATAGATGGGTAGCCTGTCCCAGAGTATGGGAAGTCTCTGGGACAGGAATGTATCCCTCCAGCATGTCCTGTTTATTGTGGTGACAAGTTTAGGTCCCTAGAGCATGTAACTTGGAGGGATTGGGATTTCTTTAGGTGTAGCATGTCCAACAGCTCTGGGTTTGACATAGCTTTATATGTTACGCAGAGATCACCTCAGAGTGGGAGATATGCTATGGAGTAAAGCTGTAGTTTTTTGAGTCGGTCACTGTAGGGCATTTCTTTGAGGCCAGTAATCCTCTTTGTGAGGTACTTCTGTGGCCTTTCCAGCTGCTGCAGATGTCTTGTGAGGTACATTCCAAAAGGGGCGTTGTACTCTATAATGGGTCTAATGAATGTCGAGTAGAGGGGAACAATGACCTGCAGATGCTGCAGATGTCTTGTGAGGTGCATTCCAAAAGGGGCGTTGTACTCTATAATGGGTCTAATGAATGTCAAGTAGAGGGGAACAATGACCTCTTTTTTCCTAGATGAGAACCCTTTTCTGATGAGGTGTGCCACGGAGAAGGACTTCCTGACTACTGCGGCGATGTGACTATCAAAGGAGAGACTACTGTCCACCTGGGTCCCAAGGTCTCTTATCACGCATTCGGTATTAAGTAGACTGCTGCCTATGTGGTAGTTCATGGGTACAGAGTTTTTACCAAAGGGGATGACACTGCACTTTTTAGCATTGATCCAGCGGCCATGGCTCGACACCAGACATCTATCTCAGCGAGGCCCTTCTGCAGGATGTCCACATCATTTGAGGACTTGACTATGGCTCCTAGTTTGCAGTCATCTGCGAACTTCATTAGCCAGATGCCTTCTGTGTTAGCCTGTATTTAGAGAAGTAGATACCAAACAGGAGAGGTCCCAGGATGGAATCCTGTGGTAGTCCACTTGTTACTGCTTTGAAGTCAGATTTGGAGTCTGCAACTTTTACAGTGTGGGTTCTGTCAGTGAGCCAGTTGGCAACCCATCTTGTGACGTAGGGATTTATACAGAGTTTAGTGAGTTTAGCTATAATTCCAGAATGGGGGATGGTGTCGAAAGCCTTGGCAAGGTCAAGATAGGCTGTGTGAACCACCTTACCCTCGTCTACAGCTTTGGTGACTGCCTCAAAGAAGTCAATCAGGTTCAGGAGGCATGATCTGCCTTTCACAAACCCGAACTGGGTGGGATCCAGAGTTTGGAGGTTACCAAGGTCTCTGTTTATGAGTTCCATGATGATACGTTCCATGGCCTTGCAGACCAGGCTCATCAGACTAATAGGTCGATAGTTCCCGGGATCAGTGGTGACTCCCCTTTGTAGAGTGGGATAACTGTTGCTGTGCGCCATTCAGTGGGCACAAAGCCTGATGCAAGGCTATTTTTGAACATGGTGCTTAAGTGGGGAAAATAACCCTTGTCCTATGTGAGTAGGAACAGTCTGCGAGGAAGCTTGTAGAAACTGTCCTTGGCCATTTCCAATAGAAGGGAGAACCACTATTGCCTAGGGAGTAATCACAATGATCTTTTAAGACTTCTGACTCTTCAGGATGACTGTGGATATTACAGGAAAGGGTAGAAAAGCATATAGGAACATTCCTATCCAGGGAAAAGAAAAAGCATGTATTTTCCAGACCTTCTTTCATGGAGTCCTGGAGCAGAAAACTGCCAAATAATCATTGTGAGTGGAGGCAAAAAGATCTACTTGAGGTGTTCCACTCAGCTGGATTAATTCCTAGAAGATCCATCGGTTCAATTTCCATTTGGGAGGGTTTGTCCTAGTCGTACTCAGTTTCTCTGCCAGAAACTTTTGCTCTGATGGTATGTATGGTACACACAGAGTGACACTGAGCTGTAAAGCTATATCTCAGGCTACCATAGCTAGTTGGCACAGAGGGTAAGATCTGGTTCTGCCATCCGTTCATATTCTACATCATTGTGGTGTTGTCTGTAAACACTTGTAGCAGTCCTGCTGACCATAGATGATTAATAAAATTGAAAGCCTTTATAAGTGCAAATCTTTTTTTAAATTTATGCATTTTGCACTCTTTTCTGTTCCAAAGATCCTCCACTTTTATCCCCATAGACAATGTTCTTCAAGCAAAGTGTGAGACGACTGTTGTTAAAAGACTGTGCTGGAGCTAGGAGGGAAAATGGGAAACCAGGATTCTTATAAAATTGTCTCCCCACCCCATAATCTTCCTCTTCATAAACCCCTAAACTGGAATATGGAATACTGATGTTGGATCCACAAAGACTTTAGGCATCATTGAGTTTTTCTTTTTCTTTAATTTCTCCAAGTCTTTTGGGTTCCTATTACCATGGGGGGAATGGACCCCATTCCTAAGTCAAAGTATGATTAAAGTTCATGAAATTAGCATTGTTTCAGTCTTTGATGTCAGCCAGAAGTGCTCTTCACAGCACCTGCAATGTGTCCAGTAATGACTCTTCCTGTAATTTGTACGCAGTTACATGTACTGGTAACATCTCTAAATATGATCGTAGATTCTTTTTTATAAGACCAGCTGCTCTTACTACTATTGGAACTATCTGGGTATCTTTCTTCCACATTGCTCTTGTTTCTGCCTGCAAATCCTGATATTTTATGACTTTGTGTTCTCTGTACACAAGACACGGTAGTCACTGGGTGTGATTTCAATAATCAATGCTACTTTTATCTTCTTTTCGTGAACCACTGCATCTGGTTTTCTAGTATCTATCCTTTTAACTGTTGATAATGGATGATCCCATGAGATGTAGACTTCATCATTTTCTATGATGCTTTGTGGCTGATGTTTCCAGTGTTTTTCAGCCACTTCAATACCATAATGTTTGCACAATCCCCAGTGCAACTGTCTTGCCACATTATTATGCCTTTCAGTATACAGTCCTTCTGCCAGTTGTATGTCGCAACCAGCAGCGAGGTGTGCAACTGTTTCCAATTGTGTTTCACAAAACCTACATTTGTCTATTTCTCCCACATGTTCAATGGACTTTGTAAACCAACGTGTATGTAGCCCAATATCTTGTGCCACCAATATTAACCTTTCATCTCTTGGTTTGAATTCACCTCTCCTTAACCATTACTGCATTCATTTCTGAACAACATGAGGTTCTTCCAGAAGTTTTCTATACTTGCAAGTATATTTATGCATTTTCCACATTTATTGCCTTCTCATCCTGTCCTTCACTTTATATTCTTTCTTTTGTTTTGTTTTGTTTTTTTTTTGGCACATTCAGTTGCTGCCTAATTTTTATCTACTTCTGGTTTGATTTCCATTCCTGCTTGATGCCGATATGCTTCTCCTAGCTTAAGCAGGGAAGCCATCTTAGATTTATTCTTCTCATGTTTTAAAACTTTAACTACATTTGGGTCTCGAGAGGTCAGCAGACGTGTGGAGTCCCATGATTGCAGATCTATGCATGTAATCAATTTCAAGGAGGCCCACCCCTCCTTCAAAACGAGGAATATATAATCTTGGTATGCATTGATTTTTAATAATCATTTGGTCAGCATTAAGCATCCTTCTTGTTTTCCTATCCAATATATCCAACATGTTTTGGGGCCAGTCAATCACTCCAAAACTGTAAGTTAGAACAGGAAGAGCAAATGGTTCATAGCGTGGATGTCAGCACTGTTTTCAAGATTAAGTCTTCTAAAGTACTCCTTACTAAGTTTTATTTTTTTGTTCACGTTTTGTTGTTGATCCTTCATCAATTCTCAAATATCTGTACACTCCCTCTTGCTCAAGTTCTTTTATATCATATTCTTGTCCCAAACTGATGTTTTCTTGGTGCTGCAGTTTTCCTGCTTTAAAGGTAGCTTTACACGTTTATCAAGACCAAATGACATTCTTATATCATCTGAAAAAGTTTTGACAACTTGCAGTTGTGCTTTCAGCTCCTCATCTGATGGACTATACAGTTTTAAATAATCAACAAAGAGAAGATGAGAAGTCTTTACACTTTGTTGTTTTCTAGGAGCCAAATTATAGCCATGACCTAAGCTGTTAAGTAGACAGCTTAATGGGTTAAGGGCAAGGCAAAATAGCAGCGGTGACAGTCACCCTGGAATATCCCCTATGAATTTTTATTCCTAGAATAATAATTTGTCCTTTATCATGCCTTAATTGCCAAGTGGTCTGCCACTGTTTCATGGTCACTGTAATGTAGTAGATCAGTGTAGGGTGTATCTTATACATTTTTAAGCACTCTTTTATACATGAATGTTGGATACTATCAAATGCTTTTTTGTAGTAAATCCATGCACTACTTAAATTCTTCCCCTTTTTACAGTTCTCCATTATGACTTTATTTAATAACAAATGAGCCCTTGTTCCATATGACTTTCTTTTATTGCCCTTTTGTTCTACCGACATAATTGAGTTTTCTTCTAAATGACTATAAACTCTGTCGGCATCAATTCCATTGTACAACTTATACGTTGTTGGAAGGCAAGTTATTGGTCTATAATTTTTAGGCTAGCTTGCAGGTACACTCAAGTAGGAGCATTGTTTTTCCTGTTGTTAGTCAGGTTGCTGTCTGTTCAGGGTACGCATATAAATAGTTCTTACTCATGGCTAAATCTTTGTGCAAAGATGTTAATACTTTTAACGAGGTTAGGTACTGCATCTGGGCCTGGGTTTTTTCCAATTAGAGGCTTTTCTTAACTTTGTTTCAGTCCCTCTGTCTGTTACTTCATCCCATTTCATATTCTGTACCTTTAAACTTCTTATTCTTTCTTTTACTTCTATCCATTTAGCATCTTTGTTATGTTCCACAGGATCTTCGTAGATGCTTTGTCAAACTGTATCTATTTCTTCTTTTTTTGGTGGTCTTTCAATTCCTTTTACCTTGTTTCCCATTTCTCTATAAAACTTTTTTGGTTTATCAATAAATTGCTTATTTTGTAATTTTCCTTCATATTTATCTGTGTATCTTTTAAGTTTTTAATCCTGTGCTGAGATTTTTAGTTTGTTATTTGCGATAGTGCATTATAGATCCTGATCTAATACTGCACATTGCTTTTATCACATCTATCTTTCTAAGTATTTTTGCTAATCTGTTCCCTCTTTTATACTCTTCTAACAGTGACACTTCTTGTCTTAGTTGCTCTTCAGTTTTCTCTATTCAATACTTTCATGATGGTATTCGAGTTCTCCCCTTCTCTCCCTCACTACTCTGTGTTCTTGTGGTAGAACTATATCAGTTATTAATTTAGCTGCACAGTAATATATCTTGTTTACTTCTGTTATATCACATGGATGTCTATGGACAGTCCTAATTACTGTGTTCATCTGTTTTATCAAACTTCTGACTTTTGGGGTTTTATTGACCTTCTGCAGTCTATTTCTTTCATTGATTTTAATATGTCTACCTATCTCTATTAAGTCAAGCAACTCTTCTCTTAGTTTAGAAGAAAACGAGCTGAGGGCACATTTTTTGTTTTCCATTTCCTGCCGGCATTCTATAGAAAGTTCTATTGCATCTTCCTGTGGCACATTCTCTTCAATTTCATCCTGTGCCACCCATTGCTCTGTCATATGGGAGCTCACATGCCTATCACTCCTCAACATTAACTGTGTCAGAGTTTCCATAATTTCCTGCCCCTTCCCTTGCTGTCCAGCTTCAAGTGAACATTTATACTGGTTTCCTGTGGAAGGATGAAAAATATCTTCATATGGCACCTGAACAATCGCTTACAGTTCCACTGGTTTCCCCTGAATTTGGAGGTCCATTGCTCTATCCTGTTGTGGTGCTTTCTGAATTAGATTTTCCACACTGAATTCTTCACTTTGGAGGTACTCCATAACTTCAGTTTCTCATGTGGAGTCTTGCCTGAAGAATCATTAGCTGCCATGAGATCTAGAATCCTAACAAATTCCCAGGCTGACACAGTCAGTAGTTTGAGTGGGAAAACGCAGGAAAATGTACAAACATCAATTTTTTCCTGTAAAATAAAAGTTATTTGAACTGAGCTGTCTAAGACACATCACAGGAAAACAATCTTGTGAAAAGGAATTAAACAAGACTTTTGTATGTTCACCTGGAAACCCTGTCTGTGCAGGAGATATCTCAGCCAAGTGAGAGACTCCAGACGCTTTGCAAAATACTCTGCAAAGATAAGCAAGTCATCTAAATAAGAAAAAATGTAAATACCTTGCAGTCTGCAGAATGTTACCTCTGGAGGTAGTCACTTTGTAAATACCCTGGGGGCAGCTGACAGATGAAGGGGTTATGCAGAGAACTGATAGTGTGATCCAGACACAGAAAACTTTAAGAAACTTCTGAAATCAGGAGGTATGGGAATATGATAAGTACCTTTTAAATTTAAGGTCACCAGAAAATTCAACTGGGGAATGAGAAATAAAACGTTGTGAAGGGGATAACATTTTGAACTTGGGCACTATCATTAACTGGTTTAGAAAAGAAAGATACATAACTGGTCTCCATGAATTTTCTTTATTTGGCACCACAATCATTCTTTAATAAAAACCCTTCTCCAGCTGAGGAGGAGGGGCCATTTCTATCACTCTCTTAATCAGGGGACAAACGACAGAAGGGAAAAAGGAGTATGATCTGGTGGATGAGGGGGAATCCTTTGAAAAGGAGGGAGA
Organism: Protopterus annectens; assembly: GCF_019279795.1. NCBI lineage: Eukaryota > Metazoa > Chordata > Ceratodontiformes > Protopteridae > Protopterus > Protopterus annectens. The sequence continues at coordinate 703,131,357 of NC_056727.1, read as the reverse complement.
GGCTTCCTCTGCCTTCTGTAACCTTCATTAATTATTTTCAGAACCCACTTTTCTGAAACTATCTGTTGCCAAAAAGCAGAAATGGAGGTTCAGACTTTCTGAAAGGATTAGAGGACTGTCAGGGTGGGAAGTGGAAGGGGAGTTTAGCAGTTAGTCATTCAGACTTATTAGACTGTCCCTTGCTCTGGGGAATTCCATCATTCTTTTTGGAACCTCTCTGCCATTGCTTTTTAAGCATCTGTTTAATAGCATCTTGCTATGCTTATTTTACTTTTTGAAAAAGGTTGTAGAGATAGCATTAAAACCCATTGATAAATTTGGAAAGGGAAGGATGAAAAAAGTGAGAAATTCATTGAACTAGCCTCACCCACACTTTTTAAGGAACTCTGTAGTAGTTGCTCTCAAAACTAACTCTAATAAAGAATTCAAAACATTCAGCATTAACATACTCAGAAAGGTTCTGAGCACTCAACCAAGCAAATCTTATAACAGTTCCAGTGGCAGCAGCCCTGGAAATGGTATCAGCAAAATCACATTTCAAACCATTTGACAGACAGAATCAATGAGGTTACACAAATTGACCCTTTGAACAGAAAACAGATGCCATAATATTCATTATGTTCTCAAAAGAGACGAGCATAAACTTTAACAAATGAACTTAATAGCTGAAAATACTAAAAATAATTGTTGCAAAAGAATACAGTTTTCCCCCAAAATCTATCAAAAGCTTTTCCATCCTTGTCAGAAGGGGAGGAATTGGTATTAAACAGATCTTTAGCAGCACTTGGATACACCAGGGAAATAACTGATGGGTCTAATCCAGAATTAGTACATAAAAACCTGTAAGAAGACATAATCTAGCTGCTTTCTTGGGGCAGAAACAACAGATACAGACTCAAAGAAAATATAAATTGCAACAAATCATAATGCTTCTTCACAGACAGTGTAATGTCATTATGTTCCCACTGAAGCAACTGATTCATTCTGGAAATAGTATCAGAAAAAAAGAAAATCTTGAACTAAGCCCAATAAATCATACCTGTCCCAAATAACCAAGATAAAAGAAAACATATGTCAACGTTTTTGCTTCTTTTTATCAGGATTTTCTGAAGAAGCAGACCTACTTTTGCCAAGCTAAACCTTCCTAGACACAGACAACCCAGTATGACCAGGCAAAGAGGTATTCCCTGATCATTTTGTCAAAACGGACAAGAAGAAGTGGTTCTCCCTTGCCCACCAAGGGCACACCAACAGCTGAAGAAGAAGTGCCTAAGCCCCGGTCCGTGGTGGCTGTAGGGACTACACCACAGGGAGCCAAGGAAAAAAAAGAGTGATGACTGAGTGAAGACATTTGGGCAAAAATGTTTGCTGATAGGAGAGTTTTCTCTTTTCCCTACTGCTGTGCAACCCTGGAGAAGGTATATGTAAGTCTGGAGGGTTTCCCCCCAATAGGGGGTGTGCATGGGGAACAACTTTCCATTGAGGGTGGCAAAAACTTATTTTGGACTTTTCTCTCTGATTGATTAGCATGCAAAGAGTTGTCGATCGATGAAAATGATTAGCATGCAAAGAGTTGTCGATTGATGGACATGAACCCAGCAAGAAAATGGATGTCCCTGGTGACTGACACATAACCTGAAGCTGAAGGGGATTTGGCCAGCAAAAGCCAGTTCATCAGCTTCTGAATCATGGAAATCAGAATCCCCAGAATGAGGTTCCATCTTTCACTTTTTAGAAGGAAGCCCAAACACCTGTGGTATTTTGACTTCTGGCTTTTTGGATTTAAAAAAAAAGAAAAAAAAGTTGTAGAAACCTCGGTCAGCTCAACCAATTAGTCAGTAGAAAGCTGTGAAGTGGAGGGAGCCGACACATTGCCAGGTTTAGACCAAGGCAAGCTGGCTGCCACAAGTACAGTCTTTGATGTCTTGTGCCTTTTGGCTTCAGAACAACTGCCTTATAGGCCTCATGTCACAAGTGAGAGGCAAAGGCTTCAGTCAAGTCAGCACACAACACTTGCTGGACAGCGTTCCACGAGATCCAAACCTCCACTTCAGTGATAATAATATAACGTTCCAAAACTGAAGTGCCTTCAGTGCAGCAGAATTGTCGGTCTAGGAGGACATGTGAATCCAAGGCATGGCGGCCTGCAAAGAGGTTGCACCACAGACCTGGGCCAAGACTAATTCTGAGGGCAGGGGATATGAAAGTTCCTCGGTGCACTTGCTGAACCCTGGTAGACTCAAGCTTTCTAATCAGGATATCCTCAGTCACCCAACAAATCTTCCCATGTTTATTTTCAACTGTTTATTTTTCAGTGGGAGGTTCCTGGAGGCCTTGGCTGAGGCCCCCTTGCTCCACCTTATAATACATGCTATCCCTGGCCCCATGCATCTTAACTTAAAAAAAAAAGTCCTTGCTATAACACTACCATTTTCCAAAACAGCTCGGAAGCTCACCACTTGCTTGCTCACACACACTAAATCTATCCGATAACATAACCCTGACTCCCAATCACAAACGCACAATCTATCCCCTTACCTGACCCTTGATCTAACCCTAACCCTCACACATTCACACAAATACACATACCTAGTACATATCCTACTTAGCTGTTACTACAAAACAAATATCTGACAAAAAATCCGTTCAATAAACTGGACATTCAAACCAACAACCCTGCACTTCTGGTTGATGACCACAGCAACTGGCAAACCAAACACACAGCACTCTCCAGAACATTTGAAAGGCTCTACTGTATGGCAAGAAAGATCTGAGAATGGCATTTTGTGACACACCTCTTAGACAACAGACGTCCTTGCAACCTGTTGGGAGGGTCGCGGGTGACACCCTGGGAATGCTAAACTCTGGACAATGGGGTGACTAGTGTGGCTACCTGCATGCAAGTATCTCAAAAGTAAGGGTTATAACACTGAATACTATAATGATCACTACTAAGAAATAAAGTACATGCATTCTCTGGTCTAGTTCCAAACCTACCATTTTCCATCCATTTAAGTTGTCCTTCAACTTCTTCATTAAATCCTTATTAAGTACTGGTTTCTGAGCCCTGCAAAACATTCCCAAGCAAACTCCCAAACATTTAGCAATGGAAGTCCATGCACAAGAATTCATATGCTTATCTCAGCTTTTGCATTGGCACTACTTTACTATACCCTGCTCTAGACTTCACTATTATAGTTTTATTTTTTTATTTATTTTACACTTGTTTACCATGAAAGTCCAACTGGACATGTGTCCATTTTCAGTGGAGGCCCGGGGAGATGAGCTCCAAGTCATACAGTCACAAAGTAAAAGTACCACATATTAACAAACTTAAGGTATTTCATAATAACAAACACAATAAAACAGTGTTAGACATTGTTACCAGTAGAACTTACAGTCATAATAACAAAGACAATAAAACAGTGTTAGACATTACAACTATATATATAACACCTAGCAGAGCTTATAGTTATATACAAAGTATTATCAATATGCAGGTATATCAAAATTGGCAGTTGATATATAAACATAATTGTCAGTAAGGTGCAAAGAGCATTTATCTTTTAGCTTCAAAAACTGGTCATAAATCAGTTAAGCAAGGGTTAGAAGGTGTGTTAGTAGACAAGAGTGGTATGTGGAAGTGGGGTATCCTGAGGGGCTACAGGGACAGAGCTAGGAGTTTGCAAGGTGTGTTTTTAGGAGTGGTTTGATGAGGGAATGGTCACTATCGAGTTTGGTAAGGCATTCCAGAGCTTTGATGTGTAATTGGAGAATAACTGATACATTATAATCCAAGGAGGTACTAAACCTCCTCAAGTTTAAAAACAGAATATTCAAACACCGTTCTTGTCGAGTATATCAGGGCATCATGAGCAAACACAGAAATTTTGACCTCAGTGGCTGCAGTCTTGAAATCCCCTTACAACAATTTTTTTAATTTTTATATGATTACAGCCAACAATCTCTAGAGATAAAAGACAAATAAGACTGATGACAGAGGATACCCCTAACGGGTTCCCCATGACAGACTGAAAGGGAGTATGATCATCATATGTCATCTGATTCCCTGAATTAGAGAACACTGCCACAATGAAGTCTACAAATTACTCTAAAAATACAAAGGCATTCCAAACTTTCTTCAAATAGTACCTCTACTCAATCAAATGCCTTCCCGACATCCAGGTGTACCACTATGATTACCCACTCATTATTTTGCTGTGCAGCAGTTACTACTAATCCTATACTTAATATATCATGAAATGTCTGATACTAACCACAGACCCAAAATGATCATTGTGAATTAACTACTATATGTTTCAATAACCTTGCTGTTAATTTACAGCCATGGTTAAGTATGGCTAGTAGCATGTAGGATGAAAGCAGGCAGGAACAGATAGCTATCTTCCTTTGCCAATACCACTAATATGGATTGCTCCCATATTTTTCTGAGATCTTCAATGAACACTCACTCCCAAAAGGTAGAAAACCACCTCTATTTTCCTTCAATATTTCTACTGGCAAGCTGTTATGTTCATGGATTTACTTTGCACTTGTACCTTCACTATTTCCCAAATTTTCTCAAATGTCATAAGGATTAGTATCCTATTTTACTGTTACCTATGGTGCCGCTTCTTTATGCTAATATTCCTGCTTCTCCTCGCATGTTTGTCCTTTAGTCTCTGCAGTACGTAACGTCACATAATCCTTAAACACCTCTGCAATCACAGCTGCAGCTCCGATTAGAGTCCCCACTCATGGGAATGCACAACAGTAATGAATGTCTGTGACCTCTGTTGTTGTTACCACTCTGCTAATATCCTTTGGTATCCCAGAGTTTTGAAAAAAAAATCATATCTGACAGATTTTTTTAAAAATACTTCTTATCCAATAAAACCTCTGTCTTTCATCTAATCTTCTCCATTTATTCTGGAACTAAGTCATCTTCCTTAAGTGCCTTTCCAAGTTCTCCCATCTTTTCATTTTAACCTCTAATAATATGTTTTTTATTTCTTAAGACTGCCAGCATATATCTTTGTTTCTTAAGCAAATTGTATTTTTTATCTATTCCCATATTTCAAACATTAATTGACCAGATCCACTACATTTATCTACCCTGCTCATTAAAAATTGTTTGCAACAGTTTGCAAAATCCCTAACCAGTCTTTAAATACTTCACAGGGAGCCTCTAAATTTACTTTGAATTAAGGGGCATATTCATCAGTAACAAAAAGACAAAGGCGCATGATCAGATATCACACAAGGATGTGTGAAAGTTCTTGCTATCAGACATGCATGCTCAATTAAAATGTATAGCATTTCAGTTCTAGAACCCAACTTGTATTTATTTGAATAATTAGAAAATGGGGCCACAAGTTGTCACTCAAAACCCATAACCCTTGTGTATGGCCCTAATACCATCCAAACTGGAGTTAAAATCACTCTCACCAACCTCTTAAATTCTTGATAACTGTCATTACATTCCAGTCCCCTGAAGTAAATCATTACATCTTCCTGAAAGGTAACAAGTCCATTCACTCTCTTACTAAAGACTTTTTTTGACTGATATGGTGGAAAGTATACACTAAAAATAGTAAATTTGACTCCACCAATGAAACCCTAAATTTCCACAGAACAACTGCTCTCATCTATCACTGCTTCTACTATTTTAAGAAGACATGCACTACACTTGATAAACGAAGGACTGCACCTCTGCTTCTTGCTCCCTGTAAGAAGGATGCTAACCCACTTGTCAAGCTATCCTCATGAGGCAATTTTTTGTATTCTTTTGCCCTTGCTACCTGCCAACCATGAGATCCTCTCTTAGTGTACTGGCCCAGTTGCTCCATTCTGCATCACTGGGGCAAGACCTGACTGTAGGGAGCCATCAATTAGGCAGCCATTGAGGTACTTTGGGTGTTTCTGTTGCAGCCATATGTTCCCTTAGCACATATGATTACACAAGAGAAGAGGGCATTCAATGTGCTGTCCACACTGGTCATCCATCACTTCTTCAAAGGACTCTGCTCTTAATCCCTTTCTCCAAAGCACAAGAGGTGGTTTCCCTGGAGAAATCTCCCATCCCTATGTGCCACCACATGGTAACTCTTTAACAATATGGTGTACTGCCAGTGTAGCTCAGAGCCATGATTGCTTATATTGCTGCAGGTATAATGTAGGAATTGGTTGATAAGCAAGCTGCCCTGCTGCCATCGGCCACTCAATCCCAGCCTGCCCAGTCCAGCACATATGTCCCTCTCCCACCCTCACAAGAAGCACAGTAAGTCAAATCCTTTCATTCCACTCTTTCTCCTTGCCTGGCTCCTCCACTGTTTGTGCTACAAGACAAATCCTGGTCACCTCAGTCGCAGTCAGGATAGCATTCCTCTGCTCCAATAAGACTGATTATTTTATGTTCAGCTTCCTCAAGGTGCACCTCCTGCAAGGCCAGAATCCAGGGGTGCAAAATAGTTCAAACAGATCATTCTTTTAGCTGTTTTTATCAGCCTATTAACATTTCATGTAGCAGTCTCATAAAATACATAATACAAACATTACCCCTCTTCAAATCCTGGCTGCATAGTGAAGAGCAATTAAGCCTTGACTATGACCTAGACAACCCATCTTTGAAAAGCAGCACATGTGCTAGGTGAGTCTGGCAGGACAGGATGGCACTCAGCGGTTGATGCCAGTAAGGCAGCTTACTGCTTAGCCAACACCTTCGGTATAACTGCAGCAGTAGTATGGCCTTTTGTGGATCAGTGCTCCACTAGCAATACAACATAAAGTTAGAGGATTAATGTGTAGTAGCATGCATGAGTCCCCTGCTAGCAGTGATTGTGGAATGCCCTAAATGCCTACACCGACAGAGAAAGGCTACAGGATCAGTCCATTCACTCGCCTTCCTGCATCCAAAAGACCCACTTGTTCTTACACTGAAAGGAAAGCCTTGTGGCCCATTCAATCCCCTGTGGAGGTGAGAGTCAGGTATTAGGGAACGGACTACCCTGCAGATCCTGCTGACTGTCCTATTCCTGCCCCCTCAGCAGCCTTTGAGCTCCACTATGGCTGCCTTGGGAGATGCACGCACACATCTCAGCAAGTGCAACCTCCCTGTCAAAGGGCACACTGCTGAAGTGCAAGCACACAAGACTCTCCATGCTTTAGTACTATACCTGCATTCATGCATGAGTCACCAATGCAATGAGTCAAGCTGCCTCCATCACCAGGATGGATGAGCTTGCAAAAGCTGCTCACTCCCATCCTCCCTCATAAGGTTTCCCTAGTGCTCATGACAGTAGTCAAATGCCGGTCATCTGACATGCACTCAAGGTTTTATCCCTCTGTGCCATGGGAACAGTTTCCCTATAATCACAGTATTGAGATACAAGCTTTAATAAACACACACAAAAACTCTTCACAGGCACTGTATCGCCAATTAATAAGACATTCTTACTCTGTTCATGTTCATAGGTAGGTACTAGGCTATCTGCTCGAGGGCATTTATAAGCCTAGCCAGAGTGTGTCGGCTTTCGCCGCCCCATTGATTAATTAACTGATCCTCTGTCAAGCAGAGCCAATAAAGTGATCCCAGTGTATTTTCTGTTACCTATCCACTCGTCAAAGTTTCTCTTGAAGAGCGTTAGTGAGGGGCTCTGCCTGATGTAATCTGGAATTTTGTTCCAAAGCATGGGAAGTCTCTGTTTCAAGAATCTATCCCTCCAGTATGTCCTATTTATTGTTGTGGCAAGGTTTAGCTCACTAGAGCTCGTGGCTCACAGTGACTTGGATTTCTTTAGGTGGAGCATGTCCATCAATTCTGAGTTGGACATAGCTTTGTAAGTCAGGCAGAGATCACCTCTGAGTAAGCGATATGCCACTGAGTACAGCCAGAGTTTTTTCAGTCGAGCTGCATAGGACATATGTTTGAGACCAGTAATCCTCTTGATGGGGTACTTTTGTGGTCTTTCCAGCTGCTGGAAGTGTCTTGTGAGGTACATCCCAAATGGGGCAGTGTACTCTATGATGGGTCTAATGAGTTATGAGTAGAGGGGCACTATAACCTCTATTTTTAGATGTGAACCCATTAGTAATTAGATGGGCCACACAGAAGGATTTCCTAACTACTTTGGCATATGATTGTCAAAGGAGAGATTACTATCTACCTGGGTCCCCAGATCTCTTACTACCTCTTCTGTATTAAGGGGGCTGCCACTTATGTGGTAATTCATGGATGTTAAATGGGATGACTATGCATTTTTTGGCATTTAGCTTGAGGCTATGACTTTGACACCAGGTGTCCGTCTCAGAAGGCCCTTTTGGAGGATGTCCGTGTCAGTCGGAGAGTCAATTATGGCTCCCAGTTTGCAGTCATCAGCAAAATGGGTTAGCCATAGTCCTCCTGTGTTTGCCTGTACTTTTGAGAAGTATATGCCGAACAGTAGGGGTCCGAAGACCGAGCCTTGCGGGACACCAGTTGTGACTGGTTTAGAGTCGGACCTGGAGCCCGCAATTCTTACCGTGCGAGTTCTGTCTGTAAGCCAGTTGGCAACCCATCTCGTGACGTAGGGCTTTATGTTCAGGCTGGTGAGTTTTTCTGTAATACCCAAGTGGGGAATGGTGTCGAAAGCCTTGCCGAGGTCAAGGTAGGCTGTGTGAACCACCTTTCCCTCATCTATGGCCTTGGTGACCGTCTCGAAGACGTCAACCAGGTTTAGTAGGCATGAAGGTTTAGTAGGCATGATCTGCCCTTAAAGCTGAACTGGGTCGGGTCAAGTGTTTGTCTTTTCTAATGAGTTCCATGATGATGCGCTCCATAGCCTTGCAGACCAGGCTAGTCAGGCTTATGGGGCGATAGTTACCAGGGTCAGTTGTGGCCCCTCATTTGTGGAGAGGAATAACCATTGCTGTGAGCCATTCTATGGGCACGTAGCGTGTGGAGAGCCTGAGATTGAACAGCGTGTTTAGGTGGGGGGTTAAGTTCATTCTGTAGTTCGTGCAAGACACAGTCTGGGGAACCATCTGGTCCCATTGACGCTGTGTTTTTGGCTTTTAAAAGGGCTGTTTTCACATGTGTGTCTGTGACTTTTTGGGACACTACACTTTTCCGGTATTGTTGTGGGCCCTTTTGCAGGTGAGAGGGGGGTGAAGTTTGCACTGAATCTATCTGCCAGGATGTTGGCAATATCAGTAGGTTCAGTATATTTTGTGCTATTTTGCACTAGTTCAGTGCATATCTGTGAGTCACCACTTAGATTCTTAACATAGCTAAAGAAGGCTTTGTGGTTATCTTTTGAATCCTTGGCTATTTTTCTTTCGAAGTTAGCCTTGGATGATTTCATGAGGGACCTCAGTTTCTTACTGATACTGATCAGGGATGTCTTTCCTTCTTGGGATTTGCTTTTTTTTCTGAACTAGTTTCCTCCTTCTATTGTATAGCCTGTTTATTGCAGGGGTCCACCAAACTGGTTTCCTTTTCTTACAGGAGCGAGTCTTGGTTTTGCTAGGGATGGCACGATCCATGCATCCTTGCAGGTGCTCACAGAGTGCATTTGTAAAGGTTTCTGCATCTTGGGCAGCGTTATCGTTTGGCGTGGGGGCTGTGAAACTTACCACCTCTGTCTTAAGTAAGGTGATGTTTGCTTTAGAAAAGTTTTTTACTGTGGTTTCCTTAGTTGGGGGTGGGGGTGGGGTGTGGACACCCAGAGTGATTAGTTTATGGTCTGATCTAACCAGTAACGGGTTGACCTCCAGTGTGGAAAACCTGTCACCCATGTTGGTGATGACCAGGTCCAATATGTTTTCACCTCTGGTAGGGGAGTTTACCAGCTGATCCAGGGCGTTTGAGTTGATGAATTCCATGAAGCGCAGGGCCTGGGAATTTGTACTCCAGTAGTTTTCCCAGTGAATGGTAGGGTAATTGAAATCACCCAATATCAGGGTGTTTTGTCGGACCTTCATGTTTTCCAGTGTCTCCAGAAAGATGGAGTGGTGGTCTTGGGTCATGGAGGGTGATCTGTAGCAGGCCACAATTTGCATTGCAGATTTGCCCGATGTTAGTTGCACATGGATGATCTCAGAGGTATCATGCTGCGCCACTAACCTGGAGGTGTAGGAATCCTTGATGAATATGGATACACCCCCTTCCTTTTGTGTTTCGGTCCGTGTTCTGTGGCTGAAACGCGTGGTATGAGTTGTAGCCCAGTAGTGCTGGGGTGCTCTCTGGAGCCTTGAACCAGGTTTCAGTTACTGCACAGATGCAACGTTCTCCATACTGATTAGTGCTTCGAGCGCACGCGTTTTGAGATTTAAACTCCTGGCATTGAGTAGCATGACCCTCAGTTTTTTGTTAATTGTGCTGATTACGGACGTGGGTTTGACTTTTGAGCCTTGCCTAAAAAAGGCACTATGGGGGCAGCAAGAGCCTTGGCCAGTATTCTAAAGCCTAGGGGTGACAGGTGCAAGCCATCTTTTGTGAAGCAACGCTGCTTGTCGGGCATGTCATCCTAGGCTGACAGACATTGGATCCCCTTTGAATGACACCAGAAGCTTAGTCAGTTGTTGAAATTGATCATTTTTTCTTTATACTGAGGTAACATTCTTGGTGAGGGCAGGATGCTACTCATGGTCAGGGTCATACCAGCCTGGGCTACAAGATCAGAGAGCTCTTCCATGTCTCTTTTCATGTAGTCCAGGGAGGTACATCTCAGGTCATTCACACAAACATGAACAATGACAGAGTCATATTTGTACTTGTTCTGGAGTGACCTGAGTGCTTGTGTTATGTGGCGGATTCTGGCTCCCGAGAGGCAGCTAACAGTAACCTTCTGCTTATCCAGCCTAGTGAGTGGGACTTCAGTGTGCCTGACTATAGAGTCACCTATTACTAGTGTGTTAGGCATGTTATTTCACCTTAAGGGTTGTGATTGTGTGGCACGCTGATTTTGTGTTTTATGTGTTGTCTGGTTTGTGACGGGAAGTGCAGGTTGTTTGGGTGTCTGCTTTGGAGGTCTCTGATGCTTTTGCAGGTTTTTATTTAGAGCCTCAGAGTATGATTTTGTGTATTTTTTGCCAGTGCTGTTTTAGTAGGTCTGTGTGCGGCAGGAGTTGTGGTGCAAGTGTTAACCTTCTCCTCTTGACTGTCTGTTACAGTCTTGATGGAGACAGCTTAGCTTCCAGTATGGCTGTATAACTGCATCTCTCGCATATGTTACTGTTTTGTGGTAGGAGGAGAGGGTTGTCTGTGTACATGAGGCAGTTGTAACATTGCCTCAGGATACCCAGATTCACTAGCTGGACTGGTGAGTGCACCTGAAGTAGCCCTTTGGTCATGCCCGAATAGTAGGGTGAGCTGCTTGGTTGGTGAGGGGTGAATAAAGAGCCTTGCCCTGCAGTGTCAGGGTATATTAGCGCTTACTATTAGGTCTGAGCAAGTGCTGGGCAGTAAGATGCTTTTTGAGTGCTTAGGTTGAGAGTTAAACTAGTTTCAAGGGAAAAACTGAAGTGGAGACTTAGTGGAGCCGGGAATAATTTAACCATAGCTAACTGGCACTGCCCGGTGCGCAAAACCGTGCAAATGCGGTTTTTATAGTAGGGAAATGAAAGAGATAGACATTAGCCCAAAATGGCCAATTAACTATTAACTGCTGGGCTGGAACCACTCCTCCAGGGACAGATAGGTTGTTCAAAGCTCCCCTCTCTCACAGGTGAACAGAGAAACTTCCTTCTATCCACGTAAGGTATGGGCAACTCAGAAACTAGTATCACAGTCCTGAATTCAGCACTAGCCTGAAAACTGGACTATACTAGCTTAGAAAGGTGGGAAATAAGGATTTTTTTGTTTGTTTTTTTGTTTGTTTTTTTGAAAAGATAAGGCAAAAACAGTAAGAAATACACTTAAAACAGCTTTAAACGACTACAAACGATCAGAAAAGGCTATTGCACTTTAGTGTGTAGCCTACAACAGTTAAACAAATTATTTAAACAAAAAACAACTTTTTAAAAGTGCAGGCAGTCAAATAAGTACAATATGTGAAAATAAAACAAGTTTTAAATCACAATAAAAGCTGGAAAATCTGCGTTTAGGTGGAAAACGGTTACGTACAGCAAGAAAGTACAGAAAACTGATACTTAATCACTCCAAAGTCTCTCTCCTAAGCTAGAAGGCTTGTATCAGTTTAAGCCATTCTAGTGCTACCCAGTAGGTTAGTTACAGGAAAGATGGGAAACAAGTGCAGATGTGGTCTTATAAACCATAAAGTTGAAAGAGACTGACAAACTGTCCAAATGGTCAATAAACTACAATTTCCGGGCCAAGAACCTCTCTTCTCATGGTAGACAGGCTACCTAGTGCTTACCACTCCCACTGATAAGCTAGAAGGCTTTCCTCCAACACAGAAAGGCTTGCAGGGCTCAGAAGCTTATCAACAGTCCTGGATACAGCAACTCTGTATCTGGACTAGGCTAGTTACAGGAAAGGTGGGAAACAAGCGCAAGTGCGGCTTTTAAACCAGAACGTTGAAAGAGATGAAAAAAACTGCCCAAACGGCCAATAGCTACAATTTCTGCGCCAGGAACCACTCCTCTTGTGGTAGTTAGGCTACCTAATGCTTACCACTCCTACTGATAAACTAGAAAGCTTCCCTCCAACACAGAAAGGCTTGGGGGGCTCAGAAGCTTACAAAGAGTCCTGGAATACAGCAAATCTGTACCTGGACTAGAGTAGTTACAGGAAAGGCGGGGAACAAGTACAAATATAGGCTTTTAAGCCAGCAAATTGAAAGAAATGGAAAACTGCCCAAACGGCCAAATAAACTACAATTTCTGGGCCAAAACTCACTCTTCCCTTGGAGGATAAGCTACCTAGTGCTTACCACTCCCACTGATAAGCTAGAAGGCTTTCCTCCAGCACAGAAAGGCTTTGGGGCTCCGAAGCTTACTAACAATCCTGGATACAGCAACTCTGTAACCGGACTAGGCTAGTATGTATTCCAAATAACTAAGTCAGTCAAAACAGACTTTCTATATTTACAGCAGCAAAAATAACAACCCAGACTGGCAACAGTTCAGTAACTCAGGACAGTCAATTTAAGTTATTCAAATCCTCAAAGCCAAAAGCATGTTACATTACTTATATCACCAAATGCAAGGCAGATGCTACTGCAACTTTAGCAAACATTTGATTGCAAAATCAGAATTTCAACTTGTATTTGGAATTACAGTTAAGAATGCAGCTGGGGGAGAGGCACTCAATCAAAGCCACAGCTTTTTAAAAAAAATGCTATTAAAGCTTTGCATCTCCAGTTGCAAGTATTTCAAAGTCTCAACAGGCACTATACCCCCCTATAGCTGGCCGTACAATACTACCCTAATCTTTGGGCCAGCATTTTGTACAAATCTTTCCCAGGTGACAAAATGTCTTAATTTTATAATTTTTACATTTACCAATTTCCCAAAAGGAAAATTTAGAATTTGAGGTCTAAGAATCTTAGACACATCCATTCATATACAAAACAGCAATCAGATTCCCAATGCATAGTCCTAGTTACAAATACCTGCTTTCTGCCAAACATTACAGCAGAATGCAAAACATATACATTTGCATCTAAACCCATATACAGGGATAGCCCCATCAACTGCATTTTGCAGGGTAATTTGCCATATCATACTACATCTGCAGTCAGGTCAAATTATAACTGAGAGCAGTCAGCTTATAGCCAGTACAAAGCAATTAACAAAGAGATGCCAAATTAAAGCAAGTTTTCTGTCATTTCTTGAGGCTAAATAACTGGCATATGCAATACAGTCTACTCTTCAAGAAAAATGGGACAACGGCTAACTCATTAAGAGTTCCTTAGAATGCACAGACTATATCACAGAGATTTTCAATTATACAGCAGGCAAGTATTAAACTGATTAAGTTAACATACAGCAAGGATCTTCATGATAAATGTGCTTACATTACACAATAACAAAATTCTCAGTAAATTTGTAAGACTAGGGCCGTATGGCAGAGCTCCTGCAGTATCGAGTTAGGATGTAGTGACCATGGACTCTGAAATAAAATAAAGAGAAAAACCCTTCTAAACTATAATATTATATTGAGGCAATAAAGTTAGTTTGTACTTACTGACACTTATGAACCTCCATAACTGAAATCAATCAGCTGACCTCAGGGATTGACTCCTTATTAAAAATGACTCCACATTTAAGTAGTTTCTGACACAAACTGCCCTGTTCAAATATTTTTAAACAGCCTCCCTATACCGATTATCAACTTAGAGATGCTACCTGCATCAAAAAATCTTTGAGGAACTTCAACGTATAGGAAAAAAACATGCTGTTTTTTTTATATCCATATTATACCAGCATCACTTATGTAATGCTATATTACCATTATGAGCAACTTGTAGGCCCCTAGAAAGGAAGCACAACCTACTTTGTTTCAAAGAAAGCATAGTAAATAAAAATTAGACTTTAGTCCCAAGTCGAAGACTCAACAGTAACTCATTTTCTTTTAAGTCTTTTTTTCTGTTGTTAGAGCTGCCTCCTGCCTTTCTTGCATCTGTATTTAAAGATGAGAAACTGTGCCCTCCCAGCTAACTTTCATTACTGTTGGACATCATCTTCACCCTCTTAATTATCCTTTCGCCACTGGATTACCATTCACATCATTAGACTTATCTATGGGGCCTCTACTTGCCTCATTGAGCTACACCTTCGCATACAGTTTAAGAATTCTTACACATCGGGAAAATTTTAGCCTCATTGGAAAGAAAATCTGGAAGAAAGCTGGTTATATCATACCACACTTCAGCTTTTTCATTCTACCTTCAGGTACAGCTGACAGAAGTCTGAATCATTTTTGATGGGTATGTACTGAAAATAATTGTTTCTCTTATACAGATTTTGTCAGGTTTTCACTGCAAAGAAATAATCTGTTTGTTACTGTCTCTGTATCCTTCGAACATACAATAGTATGTCTCTTCCTTTTCTAGGATGCCAAGCACATGGATTTTCTTGCATTAAGTGCTGTTCTCATTGTTAGTACATTTGCCTTCCAACACAGCTAACCAGCACCAAATCAGCAAATTGCTCCTTTACTGCCTTATTCTCCTGCTGCAAGGCCAAGATGGCATCTAAATCCTCATCATTCTCAATGCCAATTTTGAATGCTTTAGCTAGTAAGCCTTTGTATTTCAGCTAAAACTGTCAAAAAAGCATGCACCAATGGCAAATAAATGATGTGTTCATAAGTTCAAAGCCTAGTTTTAGATACTATGATTTTCAGTTTTTTGAAATTTCGATCTTATGACACAAACACACCCCTAGCCAATGGGATAAAGTTACCAGTACAGGTCAAACTTTGGCTACCTTTAAGGCTAGTTTTGATCACTGGATGGACAGATACAAATTTGCACCTGCCCTGCACGATTTAGGAGGTGAGCAATTTTAAATTATTGAAAAGGGTGATTAGAGCTTTGAAGTTTGCCTGTTTAATGGTGTATATGGATAGGCATTTTATGATCCCCCTTTGACTGCTTTAATTTATTTTTTCAGTTTGTTAACTGAGCTAGAGCACTGATCCAAACAGACCCATTTCAGTCTCAGCCTGGTTTACCTAGAATGTTCCTAAGTTACAGCGTTTGGGTGCTCCCTGGTCATGTGTATGTAATCCTTGCTGAAAGTCACTACAGCTGAGATGATCCAAGGATCCTGCTCCTTCATCAATGTACATTCGATAAAGGATTTTGAAGGGAAATAATGAGGGACTCATCATTCCAAAGGGGTGTTCACAACCCTAAAAAGTTTCCCCAAAGAAGAGATTCTTCTGGAGGGAAGTTCATAATTTGGAAGGAAACATTGTCCTTACCGGTCTTGAAGGAAATGGTCTCCAGATCATCAAACTCATCATAAGAAGTCAAGGGGGTGACAACTCTCCACACTCCTCACCAACTCCAGCAGCGACAAGCTTGTGTATGACCAAGGTTTGCAAGATGAAGTGCATGTCAGATGCAGAGTAGCAAAGATCCAGCACCTGGGAACTCACCTAGCAATGGGAGCATTAAACATTAAGAGCATTGCACCAGGCCATGTTCTTTAAGGATGTAATTCAGCACCACCTAAATAGGTGCCACCACACTTAAAATATCTGCCTAAAGATACAGGTCTGAACAATA